>NW_026853270.1:0-192128 GCF_026571515.1 Ruditapes philippinarum
TAATTAATTACCCCTGTTTATATGATTAGACTAATTACTAATTTGTAAGTGACTAACCATAATGACATCAATGTATACGTAGCTTTTTTACATGTTCTAATTACGCTAAAACATCAATTGAATCTATATCAAATAGGATCGGTTAGTTCATGTTCTCAATTGCATACTTCGCTGCAGCGCTTTGTTAAAAGACGTCGGTCTTGAGCGTATAATGCATCCATAGAACGATCAAGTTGGTTAAAGTTTGATTGTGCTACATGTTGAGGTCTTTGGCAGTATTGCATAATCTGAACTTACTTAATACCATATATATGATATGACTGTAAAAAAAAATATGTATCGATGAATTAATTATTGTAGCATTTACATTTTACAAACTTACTAATCTTTTAAACGTTTTGGGCATTGGGGTTTTAAAAAACCCTTTGGAAAGTAATTAAATTATAAAAAATTTTTATTTATTCATTTAATTTAAAAGAAAATAAATAAATTAATATTTACAATTAAAAAAATTAAAAAAAAAAATACTTAAATCTGGTCGCAGTTACACCATTTGCTATTGAAAGCCAAATTAAGAGTATCTTCTAGATTCATAGTCATGTAGTTACGACATCTCCTTATATTTGTTTGAATTGCAAATAAGTCCAAGAAAGAAATACTGATTCCATGATGATCATAATCCCTTATTGTACAATGATTTATTTGTTTCATTATAGTTTATATTATTAATTTACACAAAACTATCATAGGTGTAACTAAGCTTGTAAGCTGGAATTGTTGTCTTTTTTCCCCCTCACAGATATGGTTATCATGTTACAACATTAATTATAGTTGTAGTAGATTTATAACTTCGATAATGAGAAAGTATCTCCATAGACGTATAGATGTTTTATGGGTTTTTTTATCAATGTCGTCTAACTGTAAATCTTTTAGGGTCCATTAATCATAATGAGCTGTTTTTACCTTGCTTTTTTGAACGAACTGTAAAATGGAAGGTGATTGCTTTACTAGTATATATTTTTATATTGTTGTGTTTTAGTCCATTTTTACTTCGATAGATAGATCTTTAAAATCATCTAACACAACCAAATATCGTGGAAACATGTTCTTCCGGAGTCAATTTAATCATTTTAATGAATATATTGCATTTGCATGCTGGAGAAAGTGAACGATTAAACACTGAAGCTCCAGACAGATTTCTTGTCATCCAAGCTCGGCGCCACCTATTAGGTATTGCAACAACTGTGCGTGGCGTCTTGCAGTATGCTACCGGTGTAAATGTAAGTACACAAACCGTAAGATATCGATTTCATGAAGCACGGTTGAGATCGTTACTGGCTGCAAAACGCATCCGATTGACGCGTAGTCATGTTAAAAATGGCAAAAAAAACGTATAACGTAGACCAAAACTGACTTTGCCCTAGTTCTTTACACAGATGAGTCAAAGCTCTGTGTGGACTTCACGAACAGGCTAGCTAGCTATAGAGTTTCGGGGGATATCAAATGAGAGCTTTGGACCAGTTTTTGTTGCAATACATTATCGTTTTGGCGGATGTACAGTCATGGTATGGGCGGGGATTAGCGCTCAGTGGAAAACAGAGCTACGCTTCATTGAAAACGGAACCTTGACAGACGAGGAATAAAATTGTGGTTGTTAATATTAGTAAAACCATATACAGGTGCTGTATGTCAAATGGTTAATAATTCCCGTGTACACAGCATCACCAACAAGTATTCTGAAACCCTACGATTGTCCATTTAAATTAAATAGCAAGAACCCCTGATCTAACTTACATTGAACATGCTCCGAAAAGGCCACAGAAAAAGTGTCTTAAAGAATTGTGCAACCTTTATCTGTTCTGGAGCTCCGACGCAATGAATCCACGGATTTATATTACAATGTAATATAAATTCGTGATGAATCATCAAGGCTTAACAAATGCATTCAGCGGCAATGCCAGGCGGTAATTAATACCCGCAGTCACAACAAAAAGCTATCAAAGTGGATAAAATCTTCAATGTTGGATCTTTCCGGCATCCATCATTTTTTAGAATGTCTTTTGATTTTTATACCTCGAGTTCTTTTTACTACGTTTTGTGTAACAAAATAAGCACTCAAATTAACATTTTATTGTTTAACCTCGCTAAACTGTAGCCAATATCTAAATGAAGTAATGAACTTGATGTTCCTTACCCTGTCACCTTCAACTTAAATTCACCCTGTTTCTAAATTGTCAATAAAAGTGCAAGTTATTTTGGGGGTAACATTTGCAATATATAACTCTGTAAGTTTTACTATCAATGCGATAACATGTAGGTGAATGAACATATATGTTACTATTCTTAAAAAAAAACATGTTTTGTTGGTTGTCAATTTTGATGTTATTGTTTTTGTTTGTTTGTTTTTGTTTGATTGATTTGATTGATTTTTAAGAAACAGAGATATATTTGTTTGCAAATATCGGTCAGTTATTCGGTTTATAGGTCAAGTATTCGTTTTCACTCAATAACTGGGAACCATTTGACCCATATCCGTCATTTTGCCAATTTTGATGCTGATACGCAAATGCATTTGAATTTGAAAACAAAATTGTAAAAACCAATTTGTTTTCATCAAGGTCTCAATTGCCCAATAGCTTATTTAGCCTACAAACGTTGTAGGATCGATGGTCATATTTCATATTTCTGTTGTCAAAAAAGGTGTTTATTACTGTAAAGATATTTAACTTTTTCTTCGCACCATTTAGCAGATGTTAGTTGTTTGATTAAAGCAAACTACAATGAAACAGTTGTTAGGGTAGTTGTTTTGGTCTGTCCCACCATATATGAATAATTCATGTTTTATTAAATATAAAGTAAAATAATATTCTTCTATTAGAAGAAGGGTTTTATCCATTTAGCAATGATATATTTAAGAACCAAATATGTCAATTTATAAAAAAGTAAATGACGTTATTTGTTGTTTTCTCATACCGACGGTCATATGTCTTCGTGCGTCTTTAGTTAGAACCTTTATTAAATGATATCAAACAGCTTTGTTTTTGCATTTTTAAATCTTGCAATCAAAATGTTTTAAGTACTTTTATTAAATGGGGAATTCACAAGTCTGTCAATTTTCTCAAGGATAAACAAATTAAAAATTCAAATTGTCCCTGACATCCATCTACAATGTATAAACTATTTCATGTTGTCAAATAAAAAACACTAAAATTACTGGTATCATATAACATTTAGTAGGTTAGACACCTGCGCCAATCTAAATTACTGAAATATTCTGGAGATCTTTCGTAGCAATAACAACAAATAAATGAAATTCGCAGACACGATTCTTGCGTCGGTTTATGAGAGAGATAATGACAATAAATCTAAATTGAAATCATATCATCATAAACTTAAATTTTAAAGACATACTTGAAAGGAATGTTTTTTTTCAAACGGTAATAGTTTGAAAATATCAGGATGCCTATTCTTGTTTAACTCTAGTCTTATCTTTTCACCTTAAATTATATTGGTTAGACAGTTGGCATTAATGATTATTAATTCTAATAAAACTGACATTTGTTGAATTGATAAATATTTTACCTATAATTGCCAGTTTCTGTTCCGATTTTTGTTTATCAACACATATTTGTATCATTAATTTATATCATTTTGGTAGAGTCAATATGATATTCTAATTTCGATGTGATTGGTCAATATTACATTATAGTCTGCAGCTAAATATTGTTAATAAATACCGTGAAACCCATTCCATTTAACAAATGTACTGACGTAAATAGTTGCACTTTAAAATCTCAACATCATGAAAATTGAGAAAATTCTCGACTTATAAGTAAAATATTTTATTTGCTTAAGTCTTCGCAGAAGCTTTTTCCTGGTAAAAGATTACTTTGTTGTTATATTAATATCAGAGAGACAGATTATAACTAGTAACGATTGTGATTCTACAACTTATATGTGTCTTGTATATATTTTCCTCATCTGATCTGAAAATAGCTAAGCTTAAAGTCAAGTTACTGATGGATCAATTTTGCCGCCCATAATTGAACAATTATAACCCTCACGAGAATAGCGATTTCTATTAAGAGAAACTGTCTTTGTCCTAAGTAGCTGCTTTTTCATAGTTCACTACGGTTGAAAGAAGTTAAAAATCGTTTAACCGAAGAATGAAATGATATTTTTTTTGTTTTTGTTTTATTTTGCTCTGAATTTCTTGTTTGTAATTTTCCTATGGAGTTAATATATTTTGATGTCATAAGTTGGTCAAAATAACTACAAACATTGTATGAGATGGCTTGGAAAGTCCAAAGCATTGTAAAATAAGTACCCTATGATATTATTAATCACATTTGCTAAATGATCGGAAAAGCATTATGATACTTAGCCATACAAAAATAGATGATTTCATAAACTCAAGGTACACAGTTTTAAGTAAAATATAAAAAACCCTATTGACATACAGATCATTTACAAAATTGAAACATTTAATGTAAAAGATGTAATGGTGTTACGCCTATACGGCTCCCTGTGGAACTATGACCGTTGCACCTTAACAGATCTGGTACCCGGGTAGGTGTATTAGTTTGAATTAAACGCACAAATCTCTTAAAAATACATTATGTGTTATAAGTCTACGCATAGGAAGGTCTGCATGACAACTACATAAATCGGTTTCAAAAGTGACGCATCTACTGAATCAATTAAGGAAAACTGGACAGACGGACATACCTTATTTACAGAAACATCAGTCACTTAAATTATCACTTTTTTAAACATAAAGGTACAAGTGAGTGGACCCTTATTAGCTTATTTATTAATTACATTTCCAAAGATCAAGTTCATGGTTAACATTTTAATTTTTCTGAGAACATTTAATGTGACTTTCAATTTATTCAGTGTCAATAATATGTGCATCAGTGGATATGACCATTTTCCACATCGGTAAACATGTTGAAAAATTGTAGTTGAAAAAAGTGATTTTGACATAGTTTCAAAAAAAATGTATCTAAGGCTAATTCTAACTGGAAGTGATCGTTTAATGAAGTTTAAATTTAAATTTTTGAGCATCCATCCATCTAGGGATAATGAATCAGATAGTGACGGTGACTAGTGATTTCAACAGAACACACTTTGTTTATACTAACACTTCCTTCATTAACATTAATAGTTCACCGCTTAAATTAATTATTTAATTTTTTGTGATAACCACAACAAACATATGCTTCTGAATACCTTTGTAAATTTGTATTGTTAAATAGGCTGTAGGAAGATCTGTTAGATTAAGTGGAATATCTTAATATATATGTTTCTATATCGTTTCTAGCTATATCCGTGACAATCGCACACTGCAAAACAAGCAGACCAGATGTATAATTTACAAAACCATCTTCTTTAAAAATGTAAACTGCTGTTTGAAAACGATCCCATATTGCATATTGTCATAAAAATAAGTTTAAAACTTTGTGCTATTCGTTCTTGCCATATGTGAAACATTACCGCCTTGATCTGTTTTATTAATGTTGTCATTCTCTTGTTCCAAAGGTGTCACTCGAATACTTCTGCATGCAATGGTATCTTTGATTGCACTTGAAAAACTTGGATTATAAATGACGTATAAAACGACGTTGTAAGCGGTACTAAAGGACGCCAATGCGATGAGAAATAGGTTTGAAAAGCCGGTCGCATCGCTACTGGCATCATTCCGTGTTATTTTCTGAAAGACAGAAAAAAATATGATATAAAACAAAATAAATCATCATAATTTAACAACAACATTTAAATTATCTACATTTAGTAAAATATGAAATAATACCAAGTTAATAGGTTTACAATGGGCATATTTTACATTTATATTCAAATAATGATGAAAATTTATTATTTGTATTTTCTTATAAAACGCTGTTAAAAAGTTCTAAACGATTATGAATCCTAATTTTAAAATATTCTTGAAACATCTATTCTTCTTCACCAGTTAACGAAATGAGTTTCTATCATGTACGATTTTCATTTTTACATGCCTATACTATATTAACTTTTGTACGGTGATTCATCGATTGCCCGTTTCCTTAAAAGTCACATATTTTCATAAAACATCAATAAATAGTTTAAGTTAAAGTTTAAGTTAAAAAAAAAACACTTTTCTCGATGGTTCGTTTTTTCTCAATCAAATTATGAGGAACAAACGCTTTCCTTTTTTATCTATAATTTATAGAATATGATTGTTTAACTCATTGTGAAATTTCACTCCCCGAATTATTTTCACCATATGATCATTTTGTTTCTGCCGAATTTTTGTGACAAAATACCCATTGAGTTACCACTTAATAAAGAAGTAACAAATAACGTAATAGGCAATGTAAAATGTGTTTTGATTTAATATGTATGATTGTTAACAAGTCAAGTACATGTAATAAATGTTGATGTTGTTTAAATGTTGATTGACAAACGTCCAAAATGAGTGATTTTTCTTTAGTAAATTAAATTTAATTGCAGTGTTCCACAAAACTAAAGGTAGATGAAAGAAAGCCAATCAAATAATTTTATGATTTCTATTTCACACTGTTCTTAATCAATCCAAGCCTGCAACATTTTCAAATTTGCCGTGTTGGGCTTTCTTTAGGAATTCTTATTTTCTCTATTTTATCGCCACATCAGCGTTGTTTGTGCCGTGTGGAGGCTGTAAAAAGCCGCCCCACGCCGTACATTCAATCTAGATGTTATATTTCCGATCCTTAAAGATCATTCATCACGACATTATTGTTGTGCTTGTGGTATTTTAGTTTTTTCTATTCGGCTTTTTTCTTGTTGGGTGTTTCCCAGTATTTCCTCACTTGAACACTGTTGAATCACCCTTAGGATATGTGGTATGCTTTTCTAATTTGTCTTTTTGACGTTTTATCTGTGATATGCAGGCTTCATAACCTTTCATCCCCTTTCAAAATTCCATTTTATTTTGTTCCGCCAATTGTTTTCTCGTTTAGGGCACCATAATTTTTTACTTGGGGACCATATGCCGCTTTTCATTGAACGGCACTTACGTGTCACATTGAAGGTTCCGTGATAACCGCCATTTGAACACATCTGCGGATGTTCAAAATTCAAATTTGTATCAGTTCAAGTTAAATGTTGAATTCTACTTAAGCCGGTGCTAGGGGCGTGGGCGGTAGTTTTCACTTGACAGTAGCGTCCATGAACAGGCTCAATCAAACCGATCCCGCAACATTTTCAATTGATCGGTGTTGGGCTTTTTAGGGATTATTATTTTCTCTATTTGGAAATTAAATTTTGTTACCTTGCCTTATGAGTACCATAATTAAAAATTAAAAAAAAGTTTTTTTTATTATACACATTGATCAGTCAGCTAAATATCATTTACTTGTGAATATTTTATTTCCTCGTGAATATTTTGTACAACAATCAGATAATAGCGTAAGGAAAACAAGAGAGGACAAACATCGAATCTATATAATTTAACGTAGAAATACAAATAGTATGTTCAGGTCTGTTGTTAGGAGTCAATGTTTGTAAGAGTAAAACCTTTGACGTTAATTTCGACAATTCGTTATCTCGATGTTTTCGACGGCCCCGATGACCTCGTCATGGCGAATTTAATGCACCTATGTGTCCTGCCTTAATATGACATGAAAGGAGTCAAGTTAGGTCCATGAACCGTCGATAAAATATTTTTATAAGATCATCTTGAAAGCTTAATCTGATTGTACAAAATGGTGAAACGCATGGTATCATCGAGTCAAAAATAGTAAACAAGAAATATATTTACCGCATACAGGTGCATGATGAAGAATGGTAGCCAGGATACAGCAAATATTACTGCAACAAGAACCAGTAGTTTGACGACCTTGTCCTTACTCTTATAACGTTCTATGTGTATTGAACTATTCCTTGTATTTTGACTAGAATTTGCCATCTGTTTGATCTTCTTTGAGAGGTACATTGCTAGATTAATGTAGTTTTTAAACATAAGTGCCATTGGTACAACATATGAAATGAGTACTACAAACAATGCGTTTATTAACGAGTACAGTGCTGTCATGTGTTGGCTTCCACATGACAATATTGATTTCGTTGCATTGTTCTCCAATTCCAAGGTAACGGTGTTAACTGCATATTCGAGTAGTGTTGGTATAGATACAAGAAGTCCAAACAGCCATATAAGAGGAATAATTTTGTAGAGTGATGAAAATGTCACCTTTGCACGATTGCTGTCAATAATCGCACGACGGCGCTCAAACGACACGACGACCAAAGTATATATGGAACTTGTTATCACAAACACGGGACAGAAATTCACCATTTTACAAAGGATGTCACCTGAAAAGAAACACTTATTGTAACGGTGCTGATACAACAAATGTCTTATGAAACAATATTACACAAAGGTTGATAAGACTTTTTCTTGATATATCGTGTTTTTCTCATGTTACTTTGAATATGTGCAAAGAATACCAAATTATGATTAAGCTATATTATTCTATACTTTTATATTGCAGAAGTTGTATTGTTTTTGTATTAAATAATATGACGAGCAACGATATACCTAATACCTAATACTATTAAATTAATTACGTGGCTGCACAATCCCTATAGTATAATATGAAACACCTAATCAAATGTGTTTTTTAGGATTGTTAAAAGACAACAATGTTGTTATTGCCCTATAAAAGGATATATACTTAAAACGGATTTTAATTAATTCTATCGCGTTCATATAATACAATCCCATTTTTGTTCTGGAATCACAACCATGATATAAAATCAGCAGGTTGAGAATTAACGAATGTTGATTTGCCAGTTATCATCTGGGTACCTGTAGAAATACCTTATTTTAAGGCTAAGTTACATAATTTATGTCATTGCCATTATATTTCTATCTAGATAACTGCACAATCATCCCGTAAACATGTAAACAAATTAAAATATTAATACTTATTGACAGTTTCTTCTAAAGAAAATGGATAAGTGTGCCTATTATCGTTAGCTGCCCCGGATACAGAAAGAAACCTGATTAACCTCATATCAGCGCATTTTTTAAAACAGTGTAATTGAACATTCGCCTGACAGAAAAAAATAATTGTCTTTTGAAACGAAACTTACTCCATGAACCGACGTCTCTGAGATAAAAACAGATAAAGAATGGACAAACGGAAGAAATTCATAACTGATTACTCATTACACGAAAAGTAAATAGAAATTTTATATTTAAATTGGATACAGCATACCTATATGTGTGTATCTATTACAGTAAATACTAAATTATCTAAGAGGACATACGAGGAGTATAATTTGAACTAATAATTATAAAGTAAAGAGAAGAAATTTTCTAGAACTCATTAATGTTTTTTTTTTAATAAAAGTTAGTTTACAGCCATAGATTAATTAGAAATGGCAAAACTAAACTAACCATTTCTTCTGGAAACGGACACTATCATATACATACAGTAAGATGAACTCTTACTTTTTCAAAATACATTATTCCTTATGACTTTTTTTAAACAAAATTGCATAAACATATGTATTACTTTTTAGATATATATAAACTGCAATACTAACAACATGTATTTACATGCACACAAATTTTATACTTGGTAGATTTCCATCGCCAGTAGCTTATATTTCACATATTCTTATATAAATTATTGTGTTACATTGCATTAAATCATTTAATAAATAGTATATTTACTGTAATAACATTTAAATTCTCGTTATTAGAGACGTATGTCTAAATTTATACATTACGTATATTTCAATATAATACTGTGTCCTTAAAATATCACTTTGTTTTTTTCTGCTGAAATAATGGCGTCAAAGTTGGTTCTTGTTGCTGTGCCGTGTGGGGTTGCGTTCATTGAACGCCGTCTTTCCTTGTTGCTCTTGTTTATCATATTTTGAATATATATGACCTGTCTCGATCGCCAATTTTCCATGGCAAAATGAGGTGTTATGGGCTGAATGTTCGAATGGGGGGGGGGGGGGGAATTAATGTCTGCCACAAAGACGTATTACAGAGAATAACAACCACACATTTAAGACGGTTTTAGGCGATTCATTAGTAAAGCGGCAACGTAAAAGCGTTAAACGTCTGTGCGAGTTTTTTGTCAAAGGCGCGTTATGTATGTCTGACGCCTTTTCATTATCCCTCATGTACAAACTCATTCAAACCGAGTCTGTAATTTTCATGTAACTTTGTTTCGATTAATACTTACGAATGATTTTTGTCCAGTATTTTTACTTTTGACGTTTGACGTGCGCTGCAATTCACATAGGTGTCATAGTATTTATTTCATCATTTATTATTTGTTGATATCTTTCTATGAAATTTTGAAGACAAATATTTCAAATATATTTATTTTTCCATATAAAAATATAAATATTTACTTGAGCTTTTGGATAGTATTGGGACAGCCCTCGTAGTGTATGGTAAAATGGCTATAAAAGAATGTCTAGATCTATATCATCATGTTTGTTTTTAACTTGTACGCATCACACACGGCGCATTCGTACCCCTTGAGATTCTAGACGGACAAAGTCTACTCAGATCAAACACAATTTCCAGCCAATGACAGTCTTGTAATAACCCTATATGTTATACATTGCATCGTAACGTATGCAATATTCAGTCGTAATTAATTGTAGAGGAAACCTCTCCTTATATCAAAAACAGAAACGTAAAAAAATGCAAAATAATAAAATATCAACGTCTCTCAAAAATATTGTGATATCTAAGAATTAATTTTGCAGCTATTATTGTGCCTTGTAAGGCGTCTTTCTACGTAGAAACATTTATGTAGCACGCATTATATCGTGATCATTTATTTATATGATGGAATTTGTATGGCATCCGTATACAAATCTTGTCTATAAAAATGACATCCACTTTCCCAGAAAAACAAACTCATTGTCGTTTGATTTATTTTATAGAGTCACTCCTTGATAGAATTACAACAAAAGAACAACAACAACTCGAATACAACGTAAAGCGCAAATAAACGCAATTTATACAAGTTTTACTTACCTTCGAAGAAATCCTCCTCATGTGAGAGATCATGCAGTTTTTGAGGCATAACAAATCCAGCCAATAAAATATCACTTAATGCAAGGTTACATATTAGGACATGTGTCACAGAACGTAATTTTGGGTACTTAATGATGCAGTAAATAACAAGCGCGTTACTGAACACTGCAAACAACAACACGAGTGCAATAATCACCAGAAAAATCCACAAACCCACGGATAGAGTCATATTTAATGCTGAAAAATAAATTATTTTCATCAGTTACTATAAAAAACATCATTTGCTCTAATTAATATATGACAAGTATGAAAATTAATTAAATTGAAATGGCAAAAACTGTGTCGTTATATTATTAAACCTTTGACCATTCATCATACTGTGACCATCTAGCCTATCCTCCTTCAAAATGGACACACACAATTTGATATATTAGAATAATAAGTTACATATTTAATTTTATCGAAAACTAGGAACACAAATTACAAAAGCATAATTTCATCCATAAAAATAAAATCCATTTAATTAAGTGCAACCTTGATAAAAATGATTAAATTTTTTAACAGAATTTATGTACGAATATAGTATATTTAATTGAAATACATATTCTACTATTAAAAACATTTTTCTATATTTTCTTACTTATCTGTTGATTTATCTTTAAATTCTCTGTTTTTTCTCTCTCTCAAAATAAGTGAAAATATTTGTTTGTCATCAGCCGTCCTGTAATTTTAAGACATTGCATCATATTATTTTACAATGTTCGAAAGTAAATTGTTGCTTTCATTATAATTGTAAACGTAGAAGCAAATGTAAATAATTGCAAATTTCTTTTTAGATTCAAACTTAAATACGTGTCTAAATTATCAATAATTAAATCTTTCCCTGATTTTTTTTTCAATTTTAAATATTAAAATATTTTCTAGAACAATATGTAAATTATGAAGATGTTTGCATATCTACATCATTTTAAAATAATATCACAATTGATAAAAACTATTACCTATTTAAAGCATCTCAATTCCTGGTCACTGTCTTTCTCTCTTCCACTCTGTACATATATGTATATACAGGTAAAACTATCGAAATATATGAAGAGAGAGTACATGTATCTGCTTTCTCAGAGAATTGAAAGATCAATGTATACAGAAAAAAAGAACAACTGCAAATTAACGTCTCTCAGAGGTAGTTTTGTTTTGATTATCTTTTCGTGTAAAAAGCTTTTTATACAACTATTACGGATGCAGTATTTTAAGGGTAATATAGGTCATTTCGAAACGAGTACGTTTATAAACTCTTAACCATTAATTTAAATGCTTTTTGCAAACAAACGAAGGAAACTAATATATGTGCTTAATTCTTAAGAGAGTCAGCCAACAACAAATAGTGTAGCTAAGTGATAAAAATGATGTAACAATAGTTCAGAAAATTAGTTCAGTCAAAAATTTTCTTACATTTTAACATAAAATGAAATAAAATAATAATACACAAATATAAATTGCATACTTGTGAAGCTAAAGACAAGTGGACAAGTGTTATGTGCCAAATGAATACATGCACAGAATGTGTACGTACCTAATATGAAGTTCATTTAAAGGCGTGTTTTATTAACAAACATATATCACATTGTTAACCTGACAATATATTCTTCCTGAAACATATACGAGTATATATTATGTTTTTATAAATGATAAAAGACGTGTTTTCTCACGTATAGTCTTTCGTGGCACGTACTGTAGGTAATGAAGATTAAAAAAATGATAAATGAATACTCATATAAAACACTAAGTCCCTCTATTGTAAGAAATTCAATACAACGCTTGATGTCATTGAAGGAAATGTTAGCCATGCAAACTTTAACCCAGCCTTGTAGACTTCGGCCCGGCCATGTAGACTTTAACCATTACCCTGCTAGAACCGAACGTGACTGGCCTGTTTCCTAGAGTTTAAAAACAGCACATTTTGCATTTACCTACCGTTTGACCAGGTTCTTAACTGTTTATCAACTTGTGTATTTTGATTTAAAATCCCTACAACTGGTATCACTTCAAATTCAAAACGTTCAGTGTTAAAGGATAAAGTATTTACAGAATAACATGCTTAATACAGATTACATCAAACACTACTTGTACAAGCAACTAACTTGATAAGACCAAAAAATCAGATCTTTTTATAACAAGATGATTTAGATCTATCTAAATGACATATATAACTAAGAAAGATAAGAAGGCATGATTGTCAACAGATCATAAATTATTTCTTTATATTGCCAGATATGCGTTTTAAAATTGTAAAATTGAAATTATTCAACAATCAAATTTCTCTTTTATGGCCCATGATTTCCTTATCAGTTCTTTTCATATATTATATTAAAATATTGTAAAAGTCAATAGTAATCATTCTGAACTAGACAATAGACATAATTGCATTGTTAACAAGTCGTCTACCTAGAATACAAAACAAAAAGACATCGTTACATTTCCTTCCAAGTAACAAATAGCGTAAGATATCGTGTTCAATGATTGCATCAGAGGTTCTCTTATGTTGATATAGTGAAATGTTTGTAGTATGACATTAACACTCTATGACACTGAAATAACTTGATCTTTTTCAGTTATATTGATTAAAAATATTGATACAACAATTTCAATTCCCATGTGTTCATCAAACACAAAATCACAGCAAAGGAAAAGTAAACTCGGAGGAAGATAACTTACTTTGTTAACGAGCACTTAGTGATAGTATCAATCAGAAGACAATTATGCAAAGATAAAACAAATAAATGATAATCTTTCACATTTATGACAATAGGTTCCTGATGATATATCTGAAGTTTTAAGAAAATACTCAGGCAATGTAAGAAGCAATTATTGCACGATATTTCTTCTTCTATATAAATACTTCTTTTTTTTTCGAGAAAAGGAACTCATATCTCTCGTAAAAAACCTATAAAAATTATAAAACATAGTGTAAAACAATATCATATTTTTTGTATATTACTGAAGTAATTATTTTTGCTCGTGTATTGAAGATATCAAGGATCGGTGAGGGAATAGTTTATTTGATTTTATCAATATATTGTTTCTTGACCACATGACGATGGATTTCTTGAAAGCTGAACACCTGACCTCATAAGTGACTAAATGACCCATATTGCTGTAAAGTAACATAAAATATCGCCATTAAATACCTACGTAGAGGACCTTGAATATTAACATTGTGATGGCAGGTTGAACAATTTTCTTAGAAATTAAGGTCCCTTTGTTATATTTGTAATATTCATCTGTAAGGCGAACATGAAATTGTTTAGGGTTAGAAAAAATAACTTAAATCTTGAATTTTAACTACAAATTTATCATATTTATTTCTGCATGTCGTTATACGTTTAGTTCATGTCGATAAATGGATTCAGTCTTTTGGAAGAGACAACAGTCATTCCTCTGAGCTTAGATAAAAATTTAAAAATTAAAAAAATGTATGGTCTCCATATAACATAAAATAACATTAATTTTATTTAGCATTAAACATATTGTACACTGTTTATAGCCAACAATAAAAAAAGGATAATAATGGTTTACACATTGAGAACAAAATTAAGGTTAATGTATTTTCCAGAAGACCAAAATATTTATTACATACATGAAGTATATTGGTGAAATGATGTTTGAAACGAATTAAATTTCGTGCTCATCAAGTGTATAAGAAACATAAAATAACAAAATCATGTATCTGGTTTTCCAGTGGAATAATCTTATTTTAATACATACAAAAAACACAAAATATTTTATTTGCATTCTCTGATGTGTACATATAAAAAGTTAGCATGTTGTTCTGTAGAGAAAACAAAACATTTGACTTATACATACTGAAAACCTGCTTTCAAAAAAAAATAAAAATTGTATTCTATGATAGATAGTATTATTATTGATAACTCATTATTCAGAAGACTGAAATATTTGAATTTTATGTAAATCACGATGATATCATGCTTATCCGTTGTATACATGAAGTATACTGACAACATGTTATCGGAAGGATAACATAACAAATCTTTAACAATGTTTTTCAGAAGAAAACAAATATTTGAGTTATACTAAGCGCATTCGGATGTGTGTTAATATCTACAAAAAGTATACTGATAAGCACAGGATGTTTGGATCGTTTACACAATTCTTTTCTTCTTAGCGAAATATAAGTATTTGCAAGGTTACAACCATTTCTTTTTAGACATTTCAAACATTATGTTTTAAAAAATCATTGATTGACGGCCAATAACGATGATATGGTTTTACATACTTAATTCTTAAAACTGTTCAAACAGGCACCCATGAGAAAAATGAAATTCTGTTTACGGTTGTCGGATATTACACAACTTAAGATTCTTTGGTCACGAGAAATATATAAATATCTTCCGATGTCGATAATTAAATTATGTCTCGATTTCGCGATTCTATATTTTTTTTTAGTTATGACAGTGTAAAATATTTCTAACTCGAATTTATGTTTGAAAGAACGATATCATTTTAAACGATTAGAGAGTACATAAATTGTAGATATGTATCGATCGGGAAAAGCCGTTAATGTCAATTTCGAATGGGTCATCCCATACATGCATTAGCCTTATCTCGGTCAGTATTAGGAATAACTTTAGCTCATTTACTGTTAATATATCACTTAAGTACTGTTTATATTATCCATGAGATCGTTCACGATGAACATAAAGATCAATATTGAACTTGGGTATCCCTACTTCAATCCTATAGTTTGAAAGAGATCTTTTATATCTAACACATGATTTAACATTATACTACATTGTTATAATAGCTCTTTACAACTTACATTCTCCGATAACAATTTTTGCTACAAATATGATCAAGCTTGTCAAAAAACTTTTTTTGTTGTCAATAAAAGTACAAAATAATTTATCACCAGAGTTAAGCACTTAAGAATTAATTTCACTTCACCCATTTTCTTTATTACAAACGAAATAATAAAACTTGATATAACAGTAATAATAAAGGCGTTGTTTCTTATAATCTCTTTCTATTTAAAACGTTTAGTACGACTTATATGAGTAAATCAAATTAAATCAATATTAGTAAAATATATCAAAGCTAAACCGTTTCATATTTTATTATCATGATATTGTCTACAGTATTATATATCCAAAAAACGTTAAAAAATATAATGAAAATGCCAATGAAATGTATACGATTTTTAACTTTTTTATGAGCTTTTATCTTCTATTGAAAAGCCTTAACTTAGACATACAGTGTTACAGTCATCTGCCAAATGTTGCATTGTCCTTATTATTAAAAGAGTCTTAGCTTCTAAAAATCAGATTAAAAGACATACAAAATTACATCAATGTATAAGTAAAAGTGCTACAACTTTTTAAATTGGATCACTAAAATATTGATTCAGTGGTTGAGTGATAGAATGGCATACATATAGCTGTCCTCTTTTTGTGAAAAATCTTAATAAAAAATTTAATCCAGATTAATGTAATTAATCCATCCAAGAAACAAAGGATCCATTCTCTTTAAAAAAACAAAGTTATATGTTGGGCATTATCTTAAAAAATCTTTAAGAGAGTGCGACATTAACCAAAGGTAGTTTATCTATGTATCTATACTTCAACACCCTCTTTCGAGTTTTGTGTGCAGGTAGTTCGCATAATTAGCCAGTCAAACCGGGCAATCTGTAAGGCACCTAACAGGGGAATGAACAGAAAATGGCACAATGGCGGAGCACGAACGAAGCGTATGAAATTATTAAACTAGAATTTATTTGATCATGGATTTATGACATCCAGTTATTATTTACTTTTAATATGAAATCGATACCTTTTACATATTAGCGGATCCGGCTATTAAGCATATTGGTGGTAATGTTTGTTAAATTTTGTGTTTAACTTTTGACAAAAGTTTGTATGTACATGAGTTTCTTGTTTGTTTTTATAGATTATAAATGTTAACGTTTATTGCATGTCAAACACTTGCTTGTATATTATTGTCCTTTCCTTACTAAAGAATGGTAATATTTTCATTTATCAAAATGTTTAAGTTAATATGCTGTCCTGATATCTGTAAAAAGTGCTCAATGATCCTATATAGCTAAAAAAACAAGAATAAAGATCAACAAGGCAAAGGCAACGTTCACAGGACGCGGCCCCCCGACACACTAAAGTAGGGCACCCGGAGGGCACTAAACAAAAACCTGGAGTGGACATTAGGTTGAAAGGAGTGGGACATGAACTGTGAAATCATATTAACTAAAACGGGTCCATAAAGGGAATTAAAGAGATAAGGGCTGTTAGGGTGAAAAGGTGGGGGGGGTTAAAAAATGGGAAAGGGGGTGATTGAGGAAATATCTACCGTCAACGACAAAACATGTAAACATCCAAAACAAGTAACAATACAGACATGAAAAACACATGAAGGCACACAGAGGGGTACCGCCTTGGAACGGTCAGTGGTAGTTAAACCACTTGGGAGTTTAAACCGGTTTAACGCGCGCCAAACCTCACTCTTAGCCCCAATATGTTCCTGAATGACATGAAAGTGTAAATAAAATTAATCCTCGCCAAGTGAAATTCTAACAATGGTCATGGTTACGTTACATTAGACGAAATAAATAAAACACATAAAAAATTACGTAAATATGTAGAAAAAGGTACAGCCTAATGACCATTACCAAAGTACTCGATGCCTTAAAGGAAGGCAAAGCAACAAGAAAGTCACCTACAAGGGCCCGACGAAGCAAGACAGAAGACGAACATTAAGACAATTCAATTTAAACCATCTATTGTTTCGTTTGCTTTTGGGAAATTGGCGCTGATATTGTGATTTTGTATTTTGTATGGAAGTTTACCTTTTGCTACCTTTATCACAATTCATTTTACATTCAATGACATTTTCCTCTGGTGATAAGCATGTAACATGCTCTAAAACTGTTATTAAAACATTATTAAACACATGTTTACCTCTTCTCTTGAAGTTAAAATGTATTCATTTTTGAGGCAAAATGTGCCTTTAATATGTTCTCTATTTACTATCTTTTATCATTCCATTTTTATTGTGAACTGTTTACACAGAAATGTGCCTTTTTAATCTTTAAATTTTAATTTGTTATATAGATAATTTACTTAAATAAAATGAATCGATATTTTATATGCGTGTTTGATTGTTTGTTTGTTTTGGGATCATGTTTTAACAGACAATATTTAGGTTTTGACATCGGATTATATGATGCGATCGAAACTTGTTTTCTTTTATGCCAAACATTTTTGTATACAGGGTGAAAGATATTTAAGCATAAGTCTAGTCAATTCAACTAGAATTTTACCTAGAGTATACGCTTAACTTCACATTTTCCCCTATCAAACACATATGACTGTCGAGAGCATTACAACACGATATATGCACGGTAATATGACGTCAGTAATCCAAATTACGTCAGGAAAACTACTTCTACGCTTAATATAGTTCACCAAATTAAACAATCGTATTTTTATGCATGTTTGAATGAAACTTAGTTTTTTATTTTTCTTGCGTTGTAGTATAATAATGCACGGTTTATCGTTCAGATGCTTTGTACTTATCGGTCTTCGTGATTATATTCCTGCGCATTTGAACTCGAATTGAACTGCATTATTCTACAAAACAAAATTCTAATTGGTATCTATTTCGTTATTTTTTTGAGACATAAACATATCATGAATCATCTACAGAGAATGGACATTGAAATGAATAATTAACAGAATTCTGGAAAGAGAGAAAAATACCATTTCAATAAAATGTACTAAAATCTACGGAATCTAATGACAATAAGAATCTAACCACAACATATTTGTTTACAAAAGAGCACATGTTCATGTTTGTGGATAAATCTATTGTTATTCAAATTATAGGTCACAGTAAGGATCTAGCAGTCGTTTTTTAAAATGAATTGTTAACGTAATTAGCATAATAGAAAACATGCCACTCAAAGCAAATTCTAACGTTTAAAAGGTCCATTATGTCCAAGAAATATTCTATTATTATTTCTTTAAAGCTTTTCGGTGCCTTGTTATAGTTTCCAAAAAGATGCGCATTGGCCTTTTACAAATGTACCTGAACCTTCTTTTGTTTCTGTTGCTTTTTGGCAATAGTACATTTATAGTAATTTTATACGGACGTCAAAATACTACTTTGTTTACATTTTGTTACCTCTATGACAAACATTTTCAAGTTCATCGCTACTTTCTCCCGGTGATTTAACATATTTTTGAACCATTATTTAAACGTTATAATAGTCATGATTTCCCTTTCAAAAGAATGGAAAAGTATTTTCGTTTTTGAGGCATAATGTGCCTTAAAATGTACTTACATGAAAGCATACTGTTGTAAGTACTAAGATAAGGCGTTTTCTTGCATGAAATAATAATAAAAACCGTTTATAGGATTAAGAGTTATCGTCTTAAAGAAATTGTCAGGTTTTCTTAGTTTGAATCAAATATTTATAAATAATATCGAAATTGTTCAAGTTTTTTACAGAGTTTTTAAAAAAAATAAATCAAAATTCATCTTATTTCTATGAGAAAATATAACTTCAAAGGTATTAGATTGGAATTAGATATACATGTATTAACAAACATCAATATCACTATAATAATAATAATAATAGTAATAATAATAAGAATAATGATAATAATAATAATGATAATCATAATAATAATAATAAAATCTTTATTTATAGAAGGTAACATACAAAGTTTACACAGTAAGAAGTATACTTATTTTCAGTATGGCCTTCTGCTTTAACAACAACAAAGAAAAAAATGTAATTCTATACAAAATTTAAAATATTTTTGTGTAAACAAAATAATTATATATATTCTTGAATGTAAAGGTTAGATATTATTATTCATTCATCCGACTGACACTCATATTAATTATAGTAATTATAGATAAACTTGTAATGATTTAAAAAATAATGAAAAAAGGATGAAATCAACATTTACAACAATCAAAATATAAAGTGGTCAATTTTCATCATGTATCTAACTGTAAACTTAGAAAATAAACTTTACAGTTGTTTTTGAAAGATTGTTAAGTCGAACATTTATTGATAGTAATAGGTAATTTATTTTAAACGTCAATACTGAAATAAGAAAAAGAATCCTTTAAATATTTTGTATGGGGTTTACTTTTTAGAACAAGATCTTTATGAGCAATTGAGCGTAAATTATGTTATTCATTGTGAGAGAAACTAAAAATTTCACTCATATATAACGGTGCTAGATTGTTTAAAGATTTATACACCATAATTTATGTGTGGTATTTCACTCTGAAATTGAATTTCAGCCATTTAAGTTTATTTAAAAGATCTAATGTGTTTCCTCTGATAATTCAATAATGCTGATTTGTTAAACGTAATGACTAAATATGTTGTGTATATCCAGTAACACAGTGATGTGAAAAAACAACATGAATAATGTAAAAGTAACGCCGAATGCACGAAAGGCTATAATGGCGAAACGAGTAACACGTTTTAGTAAACGGACAAGAATATCTTTTAAAGAAATGAATAAGAGCTCGGAATTCTGAGGATTCCCGCTAAGACTGCACATTATTCTCGCCCTGTAATATTTGGGATCCAACATGAGACCGTTACTGTATATAGCTCTGAGTCTATTTACATTGTTCTCTATTCCTGTTTAACAATCGGGGACGTGTTTTCAATATAGCAGGCGAGCATTTTACGGTATAAAATTGTTCACATGTATGGGAGATGTGTAATCGGCCGAATAGTTAGAGTCGCGGAACGGTATTCCGAGATTCCCGGGTTCGAGTTCTAACAAAATAATACACACTTGTTAAGTTAACAATAGTTAATAAGGTCATAATAATATATTTTAGTATAAATATTCGTTTTTTAAATCATCGTGTCTTTTATACGTCTTAATTACTTGGGAATTTTTCAACAGTTTTGTCTGTGTATATTTAAGTCTTAAGGGTTAGGTGTTATGTTTTTGCACCTTTTTATCACTATTGATAGGTTTTTCCTAAGTGGACTGGGTAGCCTGGGTAGCCTATCACACTATACTTTTTACCCCCACATAAATGAACATAGCTATTTTTCTATTATCTTTAACATTGTTTTGCATGAAACAGTAACTTTCTTTGGTAACATCCTGGTAACATCATTTGTGTGTGAAAAAAATGTAAAAATGACCTGAAGCTAATTGGATATCTATGACATGACACACGCTTGTTTTACTATACATGAACATGTAATTATTGACGTAAATGATGACTCTTTCTAAGACTAAATATATAAAAGCTAAAGTCCATGGGAAATTACAACAAACTATAAACATTAATTTTAAAGCGTGCTTAAGTCTACACCAAAGCTTGTAACTGGTACAAACAACACTTGGGTTTTATAAACAAAATATCAAAGAGACATATTATAACTAAGTATGCTTGTAATTCTACAACATTGTCTACAAACAAATATGTGCCTTGTATATTTTTTCTCGTCTGATCTTGAAATAACTTTGCAAAGACGAAATCAATTCTTCTGCCAATAATTGGTTCATTTTACCCCTCAAGAGGATGATGTTTTCAAAGGAGGGAAACTGTCTTTGGTAAGAAATTGTTTCTTAATCGTTTATTTCGGTTATTGTAATTAAAATCATCATACCAATTAAGGTTTTTTGCAGGTCAGTTCATTTTCTTAATTACAATATTTCTATGTAAGATTCAAAGTTCCCTGGTTGATTTAACGTATGCGCTATGTGCGTCACAATCATGCACGCCGACGCACACGTACATGCACACACATGCGTGCACGTGTGTTTGTGTCTGTGTTTGTGTCTGTACAGTATATATAATACATAAGTTCTATCCGTCTGTTTTTATTACAAGAAAAAGTTAATATTACCTTTGTTAACCAGACTAGATACATTGCACACAAATACCTTTTAAAAAACTATTTGCAAATTGACTGTTAATTTTAACTTCAGAAAGTTCATCAGTCAATTTGGACAATAAAATTCATCATTTTTAGGGAACGTTTAGGAACATTATCATTTGAAAATTGAACAGTGCTGACCATAATAAAGCTACATGGATGTGCCGGCTGAGCTTGGTCTTCAATGGATACAATTTCATGGATAGAATTTGTTGCCGCTAGCACTCTTAGAATGCATACATTTATTCCCATGAAAAACCATATAGTTATATATTATATTGTTTGAAACAACTGGTTAAATCCATTGTTTATTGACATTGTTTAAAGAACAAATGTTTTCATCATTACATGTCAACTTTAATGCAGAAAATATATCAAAAGTTTCTATAACATACAGTAGATCAATTCTAAAGAATAAGATTAAGATTTTGAAAAGGCCATCATTGTTGCATAATGAGCTCTCTTAAAGTTAATAAAAAGATAACATGTTTATGAGGAGTGTCTCTTTATGGATTTGAATGATATAAATTATCTGTAATAGAAATTGACTTTACGAAACATTTTACATTATTTACGTACAATATATAATGTTTTGAACTTTATAAAAGCTATACCCTATACATAACAATAACATGCATATATACGTTAGTCTAACAATACAAAATGTTACATGTTTTGATAAAATGTGTCCAGGTGTGATTCCAAACCATTGATATTAAATTGCAAATGATCTCAAATTAACGGCGACGATGATAATATTTCAGTGTTGAAAACAGAATTCAATGTTTTAAACATATGTTAACTATACATCTTTAGAATTGTTTGTGTTAAGGAGAAACTCCGAAAACTGTCCATTATGTTACAGGAATGGACAGGTCGAGTTTCGTTTATTCTCTCACAGAATGGACATTTCGAGGAGTTTCTCTTACTTAAAACATGTTCTCTTTTGTCTTAATAATAGACTATTGCATCCATGCAAATATTGAAAATTGCTTGCTTCCGTAACTGATTGGACACTTGCAATAGCTTGTTTTCCTCTTGTAGTATCAGAGTTATGTCAGAGACAAAGTTCAAAGTGTAAAAACAAGGTAGCGACCCAAATGTTGCGCGCGACACGTTATCTCAATATGATGATCATTTCTGTGAAATAGTTGTAAAATCCGACGACTTCAAATAACGAAGTTATGGGCTTGACACGACTTTGCTGCAAGGTCATGCTGTGACCTTCACCTTCAAGGTAGCGACTCAAATGGTGCTCGCGACACGTCGTCTCAATATGGTGAACATTTCTGAGAAATAGTTGTAAAATCAGACTTCAAATAACGAGGTTATGGGCTGGACACGATTTTGCTGCAAGGTCATGCTGTGACCTTGACCTTCAAGGTAGCGACCCAAATGTTGCGGGCGACACATCGTTTCAATATAGTGATCATTTCTGTGAAATGGTTGTAAAATTCGACTTCAAATAACGAAGTTATGGGCCGGACACGAATTCGGGACGTACGTACGTACGGACTGACTGACTGACGGACGGACGAACAACCCGGCGACTTATGCTCCCCCGAATTTTTTCGGGGAGCATAAAAAGACCTATTGACCCTCGTTATCACGTTCAAAATTTTGTACTGTTCATTCTGGCTGATTGCGAAAGCTTAACACCATTTTCTGTTTTTTGGATGTTGTTTTCGACTAGCTCCATAGGTGTAACTCGAACACTTCTGCATGCAATGGTATCTTTGATTGCTCGTGAAAAACTTGGGTTGTAAATGACGTATAATACAACGTTGTAAGCGGTACTAAATGACGCCAATGCAATGAGGAAAAGGTTTGAAAAGCCGGTTGCATCGCTGCTGGCATCGTTCCGTGTTATTTTCTGAAAGACAGAAAATAATAAAAGCCTGAAATAATATACGAGCTCATAATTGAAAAAGAAACAATATTAAAATTATACATAATTATTTATTAATTGATAGTTTTAGGAAATATTAATATATTTCATCTCATAAAATAAGACATATTTTATATAAAAAAGAGATGATATATGTGGTTATAACGATGTAACATATTCAGTACAGATCATTAAATCTTAAATAAGAAGCATATACAGACTTTCTTATTTAGTTAGTTATTATGTTACAACTGCTAACAGTCCAGTCTGATGTAAAGCAGATAGAGATACAAAATCAAAGTAATTGGGTTTATCAAATTAAGCAATTGCTTCAAGAAACAGGATTTTATGATGTCTGGTTATTTCCAGAATCTGTAAATATTATATTTTATTTATACCAGCAACTATAGACAATGAAAGTAGTAAAAGCTCATTCTCTAAGGAACTTAAAATTAACGTTGAAATATCAAATAACTTAAATAAAATGCATTGTACCAAAATGAGAAATACAATAGCTAAACTAAGATTGTCTCCGCTTCGTTTAAATATAGAGACTGGCAGACATAGAAAGATTGTGAGATTGGAATGAAAATGCACATTTTGCAACCGAAACGAAAGGAATACCATTTTGTATAAGAATTGTATTTACCACGTTAATACTATTACTGTTTAAATTTATTGATTTTGTAATAAATACATGTAATACAAGTACTTGGAATAACTTAGCAATTTTTGTAATAAATCATTTAGTATCAGAAAGGAAAGAATGAATAATGTATATGACTGATAATACCAAATGCTATTTGTATGTTTCTACTTTTACTTTCGCTGTATTTTATAAATGCTGTATATATGTGTAATGATGAGGAACTGTTATGTTCAAGTTGTTTAATAAAATCTTTTCTTTTCTGCAATGATGTGAATCTTACGATATTGGGGTATAGTTTAATATAATGTTAGAATCTTATTTTTTCATGAATGATAAGGACTTTACTAATTTGGTGCGTCGTATCTGTAATTACATGCAATTTTATTATTTACGTGTTTGTAATGTATTCTAGTTAAATCATATACGAAATTCTAACTTATTTGAAAAACGCTTTCCATAAAATATTCTAAGACTGTTTCAAATGGTATAATTATCGTGGTATATTTTTACAATTTTATATATAAAAGTCAACTCCAGTATCAAATTGAAAAAGCTTTGTTTTAATAACAACTCAAGTGATCATCAGATATGATCATTTCATGTAACATTTTATACAATTTGGAAGCGATATAGTTAAGTCAAATGATATGTTATTTCTCCATGATTTTTTCTTATTTGTTATATATACATCCCTTCTTCTCTTTTGTTCGACTATATGTACATGTATCGTACATATATTTTTTTTTGTTTTTAAAATTTTATTTATAGAACATGTAGAATTGTGTTATGTTGACAAGTTTCGTTTTATTATTGCATTTATCTGTTCATGTAACAAGACACATAATCTTTACCTACCAAATAAAATATTTTCAATCTTGAATCTTGTAAAGGCTATGACAGAATTATAAATAGATTTATGAACATCAACTAAAAGTCTGATTAGAGGGAAAGACAGAAAGGATAATTTGTGTGTAAACAAAAAGAATAAAGATATACAAGACAAAAGACAACGTTCACAGGACGCAGCCCCAGACACCCAAGTAGGGCACACATAATGCACCAAACCAAAACCGGGAGTGGACACAATGGCGGCGAAAGGAGAGGGACACGTAATGTGTGAAATAACAAAAACCAAAACGGGCCTATATGGGAATTAAAGGGATAAGAGCTCTCTAAAACTTACAATGAACGAACAGGCTCAATCAAACTGAGCCTGCAATATTTTTAATTTTGGACGTGTTGGGCTTTCGTTAGGGATTCCGTTTTCCTCAACTCTGTGTTAAAATTATTCTGAAATTTGTATTACTAAGAAATATTGTTCCAACACAGCATGCCGATGTTTACTTTAACATTACATTTACGTTATTTAAATGTCAAGTAAAGATCAATCAACTTAAATCAATGTATCAAAATCAATTTCTTGGATGAAGTATTTTTGACAACAAATGTAAATTATGTGTATTTTAATGCATGTCATATACTTATCTGTTTCTTCATTGCATGAAATGTATTTTAGGTAAAAACAAGCAACATAGATTTTAAGCATGTTCTATAAATTGTAGTTTGTCAGCCTTTTCTAAAGGCATGTTATATGTTAAAAATTGTATTACTAAATAAAATATTAAATTGAGATTTTCATAATAATTTTCCTTATCGAAAGATATGTTAAGTTAGAATTGACATAGTTATTAATGATTTCACCTCCTTTAAAAGACATTCATTACTGTCTGACTTTGATTCTAAACTTATTTGAAAAGAATAGTAAACAAGGAACACTAAATTCATGTTATTAAAGAAAGCCAAAGAAGACAAACTTAAAGCTGCCTATTAGCTTTTATTTTCTGTTGGTAAAACAATTCCTTGTTGTTTCAAACTAAGTGTTTAAGTAATTTATCTTGGAAGTATGCATCATATTACTGTTACACCTTCTTCACAACAGCGTCCAGAGAGCTATCTATAACGTGGATCGGGAAACGAATCGTCCTCTATACTTATCAAATTTAAGTATAGACCGGTAGATTAAAGCTATCGAGCGGTTTCCTTATTGGTAATGTATTTTCCCCAATATTAAATTTTCCATCTTAATCCTTGATTTGACAATTACTCGTATATGAAACGATTTATCACAAAGTAAAGCTAGATTTATTTTTATTTGTTCAGATACGACGGCATTTCCTCTTATACAAATAGTTAAAAATTGTGATACTTACCGCATACAGGAGCATGATGAAGAATGGTAGCCAGGATACAGCAAAGATTACTGCAACAAGAACAAGCAGTTTGACGACCTTGTCCTTACTCTTATAACGTTCTACATGTATTGAACTAGTCCTTGTATTTTGACGAGTAATTGCCATCTGTTTGATCTTCTTTGAGAGGTACATTGCTAGATCAATGTAGTTCTTAAACATAAGTGCCATTGGTACAACATATGAGATGAGTACAAGAAAGATTGCATTAATCAGCGAGTACAGTGGTGTCATTTGTTGGCTTCCACATGACAATATTGACTTTGTTGCATTGTTCTCCAAATCCAAGGTAACGGTGTTTACTGCATATTCGAGTAGAGTGGGTATTGATACTAGAAGTCCAAAAAGCCATATGAGAGGGATAATTTTGCTGAGTGATGAAAATGTCACCTTTGCACGGTTGCTGTTCATAATCGCACGGCGGCGCTCAAACGACACGACGACCAAAGTATATATGGAACTTGTTATTACAAACACAGGGCCAAAGTTTACCATTTTACAAAGGATTTCACCTGGAAAAAAATATTGACTGTTACGGTGATGTAAATACGAATGTCTCATCAAAGAACGGCTGGCGAATGTAGGAAATTAACTCTGAACATGCAAAAAATGAAAGTAGGATATCCTGTTTTAAATAAATCAGCTTGTTGACGTATATTACTTATTGGCATTAAAGAAAATAAGCAGTCTTTACCATAAATAATAATGAAAATATTAAAATAATGTCACTGTGCAGCTGTCATTGAACATCTGGAATAAATTTTCCGTTTTTTAATAAGCTTATAAACATTTAATGACGGAAACTGAAGAGCAATGTTTCTTAATACCATGTATAACAAGACCTGTACGTGGATAGCGTGCTACATTTTTACCAGTGCTTGGTAAGAATAAAGTGCATAACTTTACAAAATAATAATTTTATGATTATCCGCCCTTTTTCAATAGCCTCCTTTTTATAAAAAAACTTGATGCCCAAGTTTGAAGTGAATAGGTTTTATACTTTCAGGGAAAATGGACATTAACGAAAAGGTAAACGCAGACGCCGGCGCCAACGTCGACGAGAGGGTCATGGCAATATCTGCACTTATTTTCTCTAAATAGGTGGAGCTAATAAAACGAACAGAATGTATGTTTAACAATAAGCATTAAGTATATAAATAAGCTCTGGACGATTATGTCCGAATCTCTTTTATAATGATTATCCTTAATAATAAGATAAATCGTAATTAATGTATGAAATAGGCACAGCATTAATTGTAATCATAATCTCTATCAAAAGAATTGCTCGTGAAAATATTTAACCACTCCTAAAAAGACGCCATTTTAGTGTATTTAATACCTTATGTTTATGATTAAACATAATTTAGGATAGGCAAAAATAATATGATTTGAGATCGCCTTAAATACGGTAAATGCAATGTATTTTTTATTCTTTTTCCAGTGTAATTATTTATGTTAATATTTTATCTGTTTGTCTGCTGTCTTTATTCAGTACAAAAAATAGCCATATATTTGTCTAGAATGTCACCAATATAGCATAATTTATTATGTCTTTCAATTCACAAATGGAATAATGATTAAGTTTAAATTTTTTTATTAACCTGGAATTTCATTTAGCATCAAATTAGAAGAATTATAAAACGTTATCAGCATAAATAAGAACATGCAATAATTGGCTGATAAATAAGCTTTTATAGTTGATAAAAGGTACTTTTGGGAAATCGGATTTGTGTGCATAGGTACGAAAGGACCATTTTTGTCATATAAGAGCATTCTTGACTATAACGTATCTAAAACATTAAATCATTCTTCATTAATAATTATTGCCTTCTGAAACGGAATGATTGTTGTTAATAAAGGGTCGGGGGAAATAAAGAAGGAAAATTAAACAGAAAATATTTCAAACATTAAGCAATTACAAAGAAACATAAGACAATTATCTTACCAGCAGCATGAAGACAACAGTGCTATCTTTACTAATTTAGTATTTTTCCTTGTTTATTTTATATGAAAACATTGATGTTAAAAACTAAAACATTTCCGCGGATATTCTACAATATATAATGATATTAGTCATAAATAATCAGAACAATTTGACAAATATCCGGAAAACAACTTAGAATAGTTGAAATTCCAAGTACACAGTGTGTATAATATGGCACCTTGGAATTAGTTTCGTGACATTATTCCAATTATGCTTGTGTTTTGTTCGGTGCCTTTTCAAAGAAAATAATTGTTCAACAAACTATAACATTATGATTAAGTCATGTCAAAAAATCAGGTTAAGTGTTTTAAACCTCCTTAGTGACTCACTACTCTACAGAAGTTCGGGAAAAATAAATCTTGACAATTTTGTATAAAACATAACAATTTCTTCTTCAAAAAAAGCAAAAACACAAATTAGCGTGACATAAATGCACATTTTCACTTACCTTCAAAGAAGTCCTCCTCATGTGACAAGTCATGCAGTTTTTGAGGCATAACAAATCCAGCCAATAAGATATCACTTAATGCAAGGTTACATATCAGGAAATGTGTCACAGAACGTAATTTCGGGAACTTGATAAAGCAGTAAATCACGAGCATGTTACTAAGCACTGCAAACAACAACACGAGCGCAATAATCACCAGAAAAATCCATAATCCCACGGATAAAGTCATCTTTAATGCTGAAAGATACATACATTGTATTTAAAAGCATAAACACATTGTCGTCTTTGACACTCAATATAGGACTGTAAGATAATTGATTAAAATAAAAACAACATAACATTTCAGTTCAGAAACATTTAATAGCTAAAAAAAAACAGAATCACTAAAGAACCCCAAAAAACGGCAAAATTGAAAATGTTGCAGGCTCGGTTTGATCGGTGTTTTGCCAGTACCGTCCATGCTCCCTAGTGCCGGCTAAAGTTAAGTTCATCGTTTAGGATTGTGAAATAACTTGCCCTTTGCTTCGATTACTAACCTCAATAATTCAGACACTTTAATCAGCACATAGAATTACAAAATTAGTACTACAAAGTTCACTGGAAGCCCTCCAGTTATGTAAAACGAATATTCCAAAAAATAGAACTTACGAAAAATATATGCATAACGAATAATTTAAAATGTGTATAAAAATTTACAATGTGGAGATTTGAATGCTTTATGCACAATTTAACAATATTTACTTACCTTTTTACCACGACCAAAATCACTAACATATTATTTACTTGACTTTATTCTTGAGAACATTTTGAAGTAAACAACTCTGGAAACTTGCTGTTTTAAAATGAAAGGGTAATATTGAAAGATAATTTACACTGAAATAGCTGAATTCAATTATTAAACATTTAATTGAATTCATGACTTAATAAACTTTTCAATAAAATATATGCATCATCTTACACAATAACATTTCTATACCTTTTCATTTTTTATTTAATATATATTTGCGGAGTATTAATTTTAAACTTTATATTAAAAAAAACACAAAAAAAACTATTTGTTATTAATTACATCATTTGTTATTGTTTGAAGTAACTCCTAAAAGTATTTTGTTGCATCAACCTAAAATATTGAATACGTTACATAAAATTTCATGTATATGGTTTAAAGTTTCCAACCTAGATATCTAAATAACCATACTTGTCCAAATTAAGTATACAAATTGTTTTCATTTTTAATTTTGGTTTCAATACTTTTAATAATATTTTATGTTTATATTTTAAAAATATAACATAAAATGTAAACAAAATTCGATTATTTTCAGAAAATATCATTAAAAACAAATATATTACCTGTCAAATGGCAACACCACAATTTCTGACAACTCTCTGTGTGTATATGTTTGTACAGGTATAAATATGGAGATATAAATATCCATCAGAGATTACATGTACTTGATTCTTCCGAGAAAAATCAATGTTTACAATGAAAAACATACTTAAGTAACTCAAATTAACAATGTTCGTGAGAAGTAGCTTTGTTTGAATTATTTTATCGCAATAAAACATAGGTGTCCAAAACAAATTTCGTTGACTTAAAAACTTTCTGCAAACGTGTACATGTATATATATAAAAATAATCTTTTCATCATTGCAATAGTTGTTATTTATTTCAAAACAAGCTGGCATGAATAATTCAGTGCTTGTGGCCTGTGCCAAAGTTGAACTTAAATGATAAAACAATGTGAACTATATATACAATTATTATATAATCCGGGGAAAATCGGTCAATATTATCATGGAAAAGAGGAGCTCCCTTAAAAGCAATGGAATCAACAAAATTATATAAAATTGAATATCCTTTTAGATTAAGTCTGTTCATGAGTGAAACATCTCTCATCCCCACGGTACTAACTTAAGCGGTTTTCAATCTTCAATATAAAATGGGCTGGCAGAAATGATCCCGGAGACCCAGAAAATTAGTTTTACTAAAAAGTATAGATGATTATTTGTAATTGACATCAGTTAACACTGAACATAAGTTTTCTCATCTAATACAGCTGAGCTGCTGGCAATAAATGAACACATACACTGCTAGGAGTCGTGAGGGATGTTGCACTTATTCATTATTCCTCATGTACAGACTTAACCAAACCGAATCTGCGATATTCATATAATTGTGATAAATGCTTCCGAGGGATCACCTTCTTCCAGATTTCTAGCTTGGAACGCTATGAATACAATATCAGAAAAGGCACTGAAAGAAATCTGTCATATAAGGGAAGTATTAATTTGTTTAGATAGCATGTTCTTTGATTATCTCGACGATACACATAAATCGAACACGTTAAAAGCAAATATTGACTGATATTTATATTGAAATAAGGTATATAATGAATGATATATTTGGATCTATTCAAGTACTGTATAGTTTAATGCTATAAAATAAACAATAAAAAAAAATGTGTGACATTTTTGAAATCAATAGATGTCTACAACGTGATTATCTTATTGATTAACTACAAATCATATTCTACCAATCTTACTTTTGAGAATTATTTGACTAAATTTCGATACTACTTATTTTTTACTAATGCAAAAATATCATATTAAAAAAAACAAAAACAACAACAAATTCTTAGCATGTGGTATCATATAACATAATGTAATAACCAGATCACATGATAATTACCCCTGTTTATATGATTAGACTTATTACTAACCTAACTTGTAAGCGACTAACCATAATGACATCAATGTATAAGTAGCATTTTTACATGTTCTTATTACGCTAAAACATCATTTGTTTTACATCAAATAGGATCGGTAAGTTCATATTCACTGTAGGGTTCTCAATAGCATACTTCCCTGCAGTGCTTTGTTAAAAGACATAGGTCTTGAGCGTATAATGCATCCATAGAACGATCAAGTTGATTAAAGGTTGATTGTGCTACATGTTGAGGTCCTAGGCAGTATTGTATACTTACTTAATACCATATAAATGATATGCATATGACTGTAAAAAACGTTAGTATCGATGAATTAATTATTGTAGCATTTACATTTTACAAACTTACTAATCTTTTAAACGATTTGATGCGGTTATCGTGTAGGTAAGTAATTAATTAATATATTTATTTATTCATTTATTTATAATCAGAAAATAAAATAAATAATATTAAATTAAAAACAAATTAAATAATACTTAAATCTGGTCGCAGTTACACCATTTGCTTTTGAAAGCCAAATTAAGAGTATCTTCTAGATTCATAGTCATGTAGTAACGTCCTTATATTTGTTGAATTGCAAATAAGTCCAAGAAGGAATGGTGATTTCACGATGATCATAATCCTTTACTTGTACAATGATTTATTTGTTTCATTATAGTTTATGTTATTTATTTACACAAAACTATCAGGTGTAACTGTAAGCTGGAAGTGTTTTTTTTCCCTCACAGATATGGTTATCATGTTACAACATTAATTACAGTTGTAGTAGATTTATAACTTCGTTAATGAGACAGTATCTCCATAGACGTATAGATGTTTTATGATTCTTTTATCAATGTCGTCAAAGCATTGTAAATCTTTGAGTGTCCATTAATCATAATGAGCTGATTTTACCTTGCTTTTTTGAACGAACTGTAAAATGAAATGTGATTGCTTTATATATTTTTATATCGTTGTGTTTTAGTCGAATAGATCTTCAAAATCATCTTACACAACAATAAATCGTGGAAACATGTTCTTCTGGAGTCAATTTAACCATTTTTAATGTATATATTTAATGTATTGCATTTACATGCCGGAGATAGAGAACGATTAAACACTGAAGCTCCAGACAGATTTCTTGTCATCCAAGCTCGGCGCCAACTTTTACGTATTGCAACAGCTGTACGTGGCGTCTTGCAGTATGCTACCGGTGTAAATGTAAGTACAGAAACTGTTACACAAACCGTTATATATCGATTGCATAAAGCACGGTTGAGATCTTTACTGGCTGCAAAACGCATCTAATTGACGCGTAGTCATGTTAAAAATGGCAAAAGAAACGTATAACTTAAACCTAAAATGCTTTTTCACATATGAGTCAATGTTCTGTGTCGACGTCAAGAACAGGCCAGCTAGAGTTTCTGGAGATGCCAAATGAGAGCTTTGGACCAGTTTTTGTTGCAATACATTATCGTTTTGGCGGAGGTACATTCATGGTATGGGCGGGGATTAGCGCTCAGGGGAAAACGGAACCATGCATGAGAGACGAGGAATAAAATTGTGGTTGTTAATATTAGGAAAACCATATACAGGTGCTGTATGTCTAATGGATAATCATGCCCGTGTACACATCATCACCAACAAGTATTCTGACACCCTACAATTGTCCATTTAAATTAGATAGCAAGAACCCCTGATCTAAATTACATTGAACATGCTACTAAAAGGCCACAGAAAAAGTGTCTTCACGAATTGTGCAACCTTTATCTGTTCAGGAGCTCCATCAAGTCAGAAGGCTTAACAGATGCATTCAGCGGCAATGCCAGGCGGTAATTAATACCCGCAGTCACAAAAAAAGCTATCAAAGTAAATAAAATCTTCAATGTTGGATCTTTCCGGCATCCCAATCATTTTTTAGAATGTTTTAAAAATTTTTGATTTTCATCCCCTCGATTTTTTTTTACCAACCGTTTTGTGTAACAAAATTTAAGCCTTCAAATTAGCATTTCCTTGTTTTTCAACCTCGCTCAAAAACTGAGCCATTATTAAAATGGAATAATGGGAACCTTTAAATGTTCCTTACCCTGTCACCTTCAACTTAAAATCACCCTGTCTTTCTAAATTGTCCCAATAAAAGTGAAGTTAATTTTTGGGGGTCTAATTATCTCTAACATTTGCAATATGTAACTCTGTAAGTATTTTACTATCAATGCGAAACTGTAGCGGTGAAAGAACAGTATGTTTACTATTCTTATTCCCTTAAAAAACTGTTTTTGTTGGTTGTCAATTTTGAATGTTAAAATTGTTTTTTGTTGTTTGAAATGATACTACACACTTTTTAAGAAACAGAGATATATTTGTTTGCAAATATCGGTCAGTTATTCGGTTTATAGGTCAAGTATTCGTTTTCACTCAATAACTGGGAACCATTTGACCCATATCCGTCATTTTGACAATTTTGATGCTGATACGCAAATGCATTTGAATTTGAAAACAAAATTGTAAAAGCCAATTTGTTTTCATCAAGGTCTAAATTGCCCAATAGCTAGAGGTCCATATGATTATTTATCCTACAAACGTAGTAGGATCGATGGTCACTTTCATTGATTAAATGATTCCTATTGCTTACACTGATGCGATGTACATCAGGCCACAGTTACAATGAATACAAAACCTTTAATAAACCATTTGACCTACTGACTTCAAAAACACTTTTGATTTTGACGCCGTGGATGTCAAGGTGATTTTTTCGAAGTGATTCACTGATAGAAATGCCAAAGGAACTTTTTCACGATGGACTTAAAATTAACAAAAAGACATACTTACACTGTTTAGAATAGAGGCTAGAAAAGAACTCATATTTCTGTTGTCAAAAATAGTGTTTATTACTGTAAAGATATTGAAATTTTTCTTTGCACCATTTAGCAGATGTTAGTTGTTTGATTAAAGCAAACTACACTGAAACAGTTGTTAGGGTAGTTGTTTTAGTCTGTCCCACTATATATGAATAATTCATGTTTTATTGAATATAAAGTAAAATAATATTCTTCTATTTGAAAAAGGGTTTTATTCATTTAGCAATGATATATCTAAGAATCAAATATCTCAATTTATAAAAATAGTAAATGACGTTATGTGTTGTTTTCTCATACCGACGGTCAAATGCCTTTGTGCGTCTTCAGTTAGAACTTTTATTAAATGATATGAAACAGCTTTGTTTTTGCATTTTTAAATCTTGCAATCTAAATGTTTTTAAGTACTTTTAATAAATGGGGAATTCACAATTTTGTCAATTTTCTCAAGGATAAACAAATTAAAAATTCAAATTGTTCCTGACATCAATCCACAAGGTATAAACTATTTCATGTATAAAAAACTAAAATTAATGGTATCATATAACATTTAGTAGCTTAGACACCTGCGTCAATCTATATTACTGAAACATTCTGGAGATCTTTCGTAGCAATAACAACAAATAAATGAAATTCGCAGACACGATTCTTGCGTCGGTTTATGAGAGAAATAATGATAATACATTTGAATTGAAATGATATCATCATAAACTTAAATTTAAAAGAAAAAACTTGAAAGCAATGCTTTTTTCAAACGGCAATAGTTTGAAAATATCAGGATGCCTATTCTTGTTTAGCTCTAGTCTTATCTTTCCACTTTAAATTATATTGGTTAGACGGTTGGCATTCATGGTCGTTTTGATCAAGATATTAATTCTAATAAAATTTACATTCGTTGAATTGATAAATATTTTACCTATAATTGCCGGTTTTTGTTTATCAACACATATTTGTATCATTAATTTATATCATTGTGGTAGAGTCAATATGAAATTCCCATTTCATTGTGATTGGTCAATATTACATAATAATCTGCAGCTTAATATTTTTAACCAATACCGTGAAACCCATTCCATTTAGTAAATGTACTGACTTAAATAGTTGCACTTTAAAATCTCAACTCCATGAAAATTAAGAAAATTCTCGACTTAAAGGTACAATATTTAATGTGCTAAAGTCTTCGCCAAAGCTTGTTCCTCGTAAAAGTTTACTTTGTTGTCATATAAATATCAAAGAGACAGATTATAACTAGTAATCTACAACATATATGTGTCAGGTATATATTTTCCTCACCTGATCTGAAAATAGCTAAGCTTAAAGTCAAGTTACTGATGAATCAATTTTGCCACCCATAATTGAACAATTATAAACCTCACGAGAATAGCGATTTCCATAAGAGAAACTGTCTTTTTCCTAAGCAGCTGCTTTTTCATAGTTCATTTCAGTTGAAAGAAATTAAAAATCGTTTTACCGAAGATAAATATATATATATAAGTTTCTATATCGTTTCTAGCTATATCTATAACAATTGCACACTGCACAAAGCAGACCAGATTACAAAACTGTCTTCTTAACAAATGTGAACTGCTGTTTGAAAACGATTCCATATTGCATATTGTCATAAAAATAAATTTAAAACTTTGTGCTATTCGTTCTTGCCATCTGTGAAACATTACCGCCATGATCTGTTTTATCAATGTTGTCATTCTCTTGTTCCAAAGGTGTCACTCGAATACTTCTGCATGCAATGGTATCTTTGATTGCACGTGAAAAACTTGGATTATAAATGACGTATAAAACGACGTTGTAAGCGGTACTAAATGACGCCATTGCAATGAGAAAAAGGTTTGAAAAGCCGGTCGCATCGCTACTGGCATCATTCCGTGTTATTTTCTGAAAGGCAGAAACATGAATTAACATAACACAATACATGTATAAATCATAATAATTTAAAAACAACATATAAATATTTACTGAAATATGAAATAATAAAATTCCTTTCATTTAAAGTGGATAAGTCTACACTGGGCACATTTTCCTTTAATATTTTGAATATTAATGAAACAATAGAAAAATAATTAATTGGATTTTCTTATAAACGATGTTGATAAAGTTCTAAATGATTTAGAATGCTCATTCAAAAATATTCTTCAGATACCTATTCCTCTTCATGAATTAGTTAACTAAATGAGTTTCTTACTCTTTTATTTGTTTGTCATTAACGTTTTCAATTTTTACACGCCTTCATATATTGCCTGATTCATCAAAAAAGTCACATATTTTATAAAACATCAACAAAAATTTGAAGTTAACACAATACTTGTTGATTGTATTATACAGGCAACTATTAATATCTTTTTTATCATCATTACTTTTCTCGATGATTTGTTTTCTCGATCAAATTTTAAAGAAAAAAAAACTTTTCTTCTTTTGTATCTTTTATAAAATATTATTGTTTATCTCGACTTTTTATCTTTTTTTTTTAATAACTCAAAATGAAATTGAACTCCCAACATTAATTTTTAACCTACGATCCTTTGGTTTCGTCTGTCATCCGCAGAGATGTGAAAAATAGGACAACCAAGTTACCACTTGACACGGACGTAACAAGTACACTATAGGGATTGTAAAAGTGTTTTGATTTAGTGTTAATGATTGTTATTAAGTCAAGTACATTTAATGAATGTTGATTGACAAACGTCGAGAATGAGTGAATTTTCTTTCGTAAATTAAAAATAATTGAAGTGGTTGTAATAACAATTGAGAGTAGATGAAAGAAAGCCAATCTAAATAATATTTTACACTGCAGTTTGGTTAGAAAATTTTGATACCTTGTCTTATGAGTACTGACTATAATTAAAAATTAAAACGTGTTTTTATTGTCAGCTTAATATCAATTACTTGTGAAAATTTTATTTCCAAGTGAATAATTTGTACAATAATCAGACAATAGCCCAAATAAAACAAGATAGGACAACCATCATATCTAGATAATTTAACGTAGAAATAAAAATATAGTATGTGCAGGCCTATTGTTAAGAGTCAATTTTCGTTAGAGTGAACCCTTTTATATTAATCTCGAAAATTCGTTATCTCGATTGTTTTTGGTCCCGATGACTTCGAGATAACAACTTTAATGCACATATATGTGTCCCGGTTTAATGTGAAATGAAAGGGGTCAAGTTAGATCCATGAACCGCTGATGATAATATTATATAAGATCATCTTGAAAGCTAAATCTGATTGTTTAAAATGGTAAAACGCATAGTACCATTAAGTTGAAAATAGTAAACAAGAAATATATTTACCGCATACAGGTGCATGATGAAGAATGGTAGCCAGGATACAGCAAATATTACTGCAACAAGAACAAGCAGTTTGACGACCTTGTCCTTACTCTTATAATGTTCTATATGTATTGAACTATTCCTTGTATTTTGACGAGAATTCGCCATCTGTTTGATCTTTTTTGAGAGGTACATTGCTAGATCAATGTAGTTTTTAAACATTAGTACCATTGGTACAACATATGAAATGAGTACTACAAACAAGGCGTTTATTAACGAGTACAGTGCTGTCATGTGTTGGCTTCCACATGACAATATTGATTTCGTTGCATTGTTCTCCAATTTCAAGGTAACGGTGTTTACTGCATATTCGAGTAGAGTGGGTATTGATACTAGAAGTCCAAAAAGCCAAATGAGAGGAATTATTTTGCTGAGTGATGAAAATGTCACCTTTGCTCGGTTGCTGTTCATAATCGCACGGCGGCGCTCAAACGACACGACGACCAAAGTATATATGGAACTTGTTATCACAAACACGGGGCAGAAATTCACCATTTTACAAAGGATGTCACCTGAAAAGAAACACTAATTGTAACGGTGATGATACGACAAATGTCTTGTGAAACATTATTACACAAAGGATACATTTGCAAAATGGTCACAATATCGGACCATACATGTTATTTTAACAAATCGAAACAAGTTCAAAATTGTTTTCTATTTGTATGTTAAATGGTAATTTCAAACAATTATATGAAATTGATTATAGGAATTATATATATATGATTGATAACACTTATTGTAAATATTTTATTGTTTAATTCATGTTGTTTTTAATCTTAATCAAACTTAAATACTAATTGACAGTTCGTGGATAAGTGTGCATATTATCGTTAGCTGGCCCAGACACACAAAGAAACCTGATTTAACTTATATCAGCGCATTTTTTAAAACAGTGTAACTGAACATTCGCCTGACAGAAAAAAGATATTGTCTTTTGAAACGAAACTTACTCTGAGAACCGATGTCCTTGAGATATGAATAGATATTAAATGGACAAGCGGAAGGAAATCAAAACTGATTACTGATAACACGAAAAGTAAATAAAGATTTTATATTTTAATTGGGTACAGCATACCATATGTGTGTATCTATTACAGTAAATACTGAACAATCTACGAGGACATACGAGGAGTATAATTTAAACTAATAAATACAAAAGTATGGAGAAGAAACTTTCTAGCACTCATTAAAGTGTGTTTTTTTTTAAAAAAAGAAGAAGATAGTTTACAACCATAGATTAATTAGAAATAGCAAAAATCTAACCATTCTTTCTGGGAACGGCAAATATCATATGCATACAGCAAGATGAACAAATACATTATTCCTTATGGCTTTTTTTAAAAACTGCATGAACACATGTATTTCTATTTAGATATTCATAAACTGCAATACTAACAACATGCACAAATATGACCGGAAAGGAGGAAAACCCGTATTTTAAACTGGTGAGATTTGAACAGTTATCCTGTTTTGTCCGCACCTCGGGATGCCAATGCAACAAAATCTAATATACAGAATACAAAGATTAAAGATTAAGACCTGTCTCGATCTCCAATTTTCCAAAGCAAAATGAGGTGTTATGGGCTGAATGACCGATTCTCGGGAGCCACCAAGGTGTATAACAGAGAAAGCAACCACATCTTAAGACGGTTTTAGACGATTCATTAGTAAAGCGGCAACGTACAAGCGTTAAACGTCAGTGCGGGTTTTTTTGCGTTTTATTTTGTCAAAGGCGCGTTATGTAGGTCATGACCCCTCATGTACAAACTCATTCAAACCGAGTCTGCAATTTTCATGTAATTTTGTTTTGATTAATGCTTACGAATGATAACCTTTCGTCCACATTTTTTTTGCAATTCAAAAAGTCATTGTATTTATTTCATCATTTATTATTTGTTGATATCTTTTTATGAAATTTTGAAGACAAATCTTTCAAATACATGTATATGAATTTTACATATAAAAATATCAATATTTAATTGAGCTTTTGGATAGTCTAGGGACAGCCCTCGTACTGTATAGTGAAATGGCTATAAAAGAATGTCTTGATCTATAAAACTTGTACGCATCAGACACGGCGCTTTGTACCCCTTGAAATTCTAGAGGGACAAAGTCTACTTAAAGCAAGCACAATTTCCAGCCATATTCAGTCTTGTATTAAACCTTTATGTTATACATTGCCTCGTAACGCATACAATATTAAGTCGCAATTTATTGTAGAGGAAACCTCTCCTTAAATAAAAAACAGAAACGTAAAAAATGCAAAATTATAAAATATCAACGTATCTCAAAAATATTGTGATATCTTAAAATTATTTCAGCAGCTAATATTGTGCCTTGTAAGGCGTCTTTCTACGTAGAAACATTTATTTAACACGCATTATATCGTGATCATTTATTTATATGATGAAATTTGTATGGCATCCGTACACAAATCTTGACTATAAAAAAGACATCCACTTTCCCAGGAAAACTCATTGTCGTTTGATTTATTTTATAGAGTCACTCCTTGATAGAATTACAACAAAAGCAACAACAACTACTCAAACACAACGTAAAACGAAAATAAACGTAATTGATACAAGTTCTACTTACCTTCAAAGAAATCCTCCTCGTGTGACAAATCGTGCAGTTTTTGAGGCATAACAAATCCAGCCAATAAAATATCACTTAATGCAAGGTTACATATTAGGACATGTGTCACAGAACGTAATTTTGGGTGCTTGATGACGCAGTAAATAACAAGCGCGTTACTGAACACTGCAAACAACAACACGAGTGCAATAATCACCAGAAAAATCCACAACCCCACGGACAGAGTCATATTTAATGCTGAAAAATTAATTATTTTCATCAGTTAGTATAAAAAACATCATTTGCTCTAAGAATGTGAGTTAATTAAAATTAAAATGGCAAAAACTGTTTCGTTATATTATCAAACCTTTGACCAGTCATCATACTGTGACCATCTAGCCTATCCTCCTTCAAAATAGACAAAAACAATTTGATATATTAGATTAAAAAGTTACATATTTTGTTTTCATCGAATACTAGGAACATAAAATACATAACTAAAGCATGATTTCATCTAAAAGAAAATAAATAAAAAAAAATAAAATCCATTTAATTAAGTGCAACCTTGATACCAATGATTAGATATTTTAACAGAATTTATGTACAAATATACGAATATAGTATTTAATTTAAATACATATTCTGCTATTAAAAACATTGTTTTATATTTTCTTACTTATCTGTTGATTTACCTTTTAATTCTCTGTTTATTTTCTTTCTTTCTAAAAATAAGTTAAATGGTGAAAATATTTGTTTGTCATAAGCCGTCCTGTAATTTTAAGACGTTGCGTTATAAAATTTAACATCATTTTTTTTACTATGTTTGAAAGTTAAATATTGCTTTTATTTTAATTGTAAACATAAAAGCTAATGTAAATAATTGCAAATTTCTTTTTAGAAGGAAGAATCAAACTTAAACACTTGTCTAAATAATCAATAATTAAATCTTTTCCTAATTTTGTTCAATTTTAATGTTAAAATATTTCCTAGAACAATATGTAAATTATGAAGATGTTTGCATATCTACATCATTTTTAAATAATATCACAATTGATAAAATTTATTACCTATTCACAACATCTCAATCCTGGCCATTGTCTTTCTCACTCTCTCTTTCTCACTCTGTACATATATGTATATACAGGTAAAAATATCGAAATATATGAGAAGGGAGTACATGTATCTGCTTTCACTGAGAATCGAAAGATCAATGCATACAGAGAATAAACGAACAACTGCAAATTAACGTCTCTCAAAGGTAGTTTTGTTTTAATTATCTTTTCGTGTAAAAAGCTTTTCATACAACTATTACAGATGCAGTATTTTAAGGGCGATGTAGGTCATTTTCAGACGTGTACGTTTATAAACTCTAAACCATTTATTTAAATGCTTATTGCAAACAAACGAAGGGAACTAATTTAAATGCTTAATTCTTTAGAGAATTAACCAACAAAAATAATAAAAATGATGATGTAACAACAGGTCAGAAAATGTGTTCAGTCAGAAACTTTCTTACATTCTAACATCGAAATAAGAATACTCAATACTCAAATACAAATCGCAGACTTGTGAAGCTTACGTCATCAAGTGTTATGTGGTCCAATTGTTGGCAAATGTACAGAAGGTGAAAGTAGCTACCATTAATTGCCTCTAAAGGTTTTTTTTTTTATATCACACCATTAACCTTGCAATATATTCTTCCTGAACTATTTACGAGTTTATATCATGTTTTTATAAATGATAAAAGACAACATGTTCTTCTCACGTATAGCCCTATATGACACGCAATGTAGTTAATGAAGATTAAAATTGTGATGAAATGGTACTCACTTAGTTCCTCTATTGTAAGATTTTCAATAGAACGTTTGATGACACACAAGTAAATGTCAGCCATGTAGACTTTAACCAAGCCAAGTAGACTTTGACACAGCCATGTAGACTTTAACCCAGCTATATAGAATTTATCCAGTCATGTAGACTTTAACAATTACCCTGCTATAATCGAAAGTGACAGGCCTTTTAGCATCAGTATGAAGACAGGCGAACTTGCATGTTTCTGAAGTCTGACCAGGTTCTATACTGATGGTAATTCATCATTTTTAATTTGATTATGATGAAATCACTGAAACTTTGGTCGAAAAGGTTTCAATTCAAAGTAAGGCAAAGCGGTTACAGTAAGTCTGTACGTTAAGGAATAAAGATGGAATAAAGAATGTAGTACCTATAGTATAACATGCTAAATACAGACTACATCAAACAACTTACTTGTTAAGACCATCTTATCAGATCTTTTATAACAAGAAGTTTTAGACTTAAATAAATCACATACCAGATATGCTTTTCAAATTGTACACTGTAAAATTGAAAGTCTTCAACAATTGAAGATCTATTTTATAGCCCTTGTTGACATTATCAGTTCTATTCATATATATTTTATGTTGTAAAAGTCAATAACAATCATTCTGAACTAGACAATTGACATAATTGCAGAGTATATTAGTCGTTAATCTAGAATACAGAAACAAAAAGACATCGTTACATTTATTTACATGTAACAAATAGCGTAAAGTATCGTGTTAAATGATGGCATCAGAGATACTTATTTTTTTTTTTTTTTTTTTTTTATTATTTCTTTTTTTTTTTTTTTTTTTTTTTTTTTTTTTTTTTTTTTTTTTTTTTTTTTTTTCTTTTTTTTTTCAATGTCGATATAGTGATTTTTTGTAGCATGACTATAACACTCTGTGACACTGAAATAACTTGATCGTTTTTTTTTATATTGATTAAAAATATTGATACAACAATTTTATTTTCCAGGTGTTCATCAAACACAAAATCACAGCAAAGGAAAAGTAAACTCGGAGGAAGATAACTTACTTTGTTAACGAGTACTTAATGATAGTATAAATCAGAAGACAATTATGCAAAGATAAAACAAATAAATGTTAATCTTCCACATTTATGTCCATAGGTTCCTGATGCTTTATATGAAGTTTTAAGAAAATACTCAGGCAAGGTAAGAATCAATTATTGCACGATATTTATTAAGGGAATATTATCTTAACTACAAAATTATCATATTTATTTCTACATATCTTAACACATATATGCTATCTCGATAGATGGCTTCAGTCTTTCGTAAGAGACAACAGTCATAATACTGGGCTTAGATAAGAATTGAAAATTGTCGTTAAAGATTTTCACTCCATATAATATAACTTAACATAACTTAAACTTTACTTAGCATTAAAATATTGTAGATATGAAAAAGGTAAATTGTTTACGCAGTGAGATGGTATTCGGAAGAACAAAACATTTAATCCATACATAAAGTATATTGATGACATGATTGTTTTAAAAGACATCAGTTTTTTACCCATGAAATGTTCTTTGAAATAACAAAATTGACCTTTGTATAACATGTTTCTGGTTTTCCAGTGAAACAATCTTAATTTTGTACATACCAGTAATATTTGATCTACCTAAATGACCGATAACATGTTTCGAAATAATAAATCTGGCAAAGTTTTAGAAGTATCATACATAAGGTTTTCAAGTTTATTGATTGATGGCCAATGGCCAATGATGATCTAGATATTTTATTCTTAAATTCTGATTAAACGGACAATCAAGGAGGAACTGAAATTCTGTTTACAGTTGTCGCGCATATTACACTATTTGCAGATTCTTTGTTCACGAGGAATATTATAATATCTTCAGTTTCGATTAATCATGTGCAGATCCTCTAACTCTTGACATCGAGATTCTATATTCGTTTTCAATTATGACACTCAAATATTTTTCTAACTCGAATATATGTTTGAAAGTACTATGTATTTTAAACTATTACCTTTATCTATGTCGAAGAAGCAATCTTGTAAATATGTATGGAAAAGCCGTTGTTTGATAATGTTAAAAGGAATATCAAGTTCATCCCCTTATATCTGTCAGTATAAGGAATAACATAAGCTCATACTGTAAATAAATTACTTAAGTTGCTGTCTATATTATCCATGAGATCGTTCACGAACAATATAAAAGAGCAAAGGTGAACTCGTGTCTCACTGTTTCAATCCTATTTCCGAGGAAAAGATTTTTTATGTCGTACAATAGCATATTTCACACAAGTTTACAGCTTACATTTTCCGATAACAAAGTTTGCAACAAGTGTGATAAAAAAAACCTGTCAAAGTAATTTTCGTAGTCAATAAATACAAAATAATAATTCATCACAAGAGTTAAGCACTTTGGAAATAATTTCACTTCACGCATTTTCTTTATTACAAAAGAAAATGATAAAAACTTAATGTAATATATGGGGCCTCCGTGGCCGAGTGGTTAAAGTCGCTGACTTGAGATCACAGGTCCCTCACCACTGTAGTTTCGATCCTCACTCGGGTCGAAATCTTTCATGTGAGGAAGCCATCCAGCTGGCTAACGGAAGGTCGGTGGTTCTACCCAGGTGCCCGCTCGTGCCTGAAATAATGCCCGGAGGGGCACCTTGGGTCTTCCTCCACCAATAAAGCTGGAAAAAAATCGACGAAAATCTCGGCGGGACGCTCTAGGATGACCCGACTTGAGTGTACGGTCGCCCATATGGGCTCTCCGGCGGCGACCTTAAATAAACGCATCAAAAAAAAATAATGTAATAGTGATAACGTTAGGCGTTGTTTCTCATAACCGCTTTATATTACGATTTGTAATGAATTAATCAAATGTAATCAATGTTAGTAAAACATATTAAGCTAAACCGTTTCATATTTTATTGTTGATTAATATTGTCTACCGTATTATATTTCCAAACGACTTCAGAATAATTATATTGAAAATACCAATGAGATGTTCACGATTTTTTTTATCTTTTTAATGAACTATAACTTCTATCGAAAAGCTTCAACTTAGACTAACAGTATTACAGCCATCTGCCATATGTTGCACTGTCCTTTATAGTACCGTAGCTTGTGAGAATTCAGTTTAAATGGCATTAGAAAACACATCAATCTATAATAAAAAGTGCTTAACTAAAACATTTAATTTTTTACAGTTATTTTAATCGGTTGACTTACGGATTGATCTAGCGGTTAATTGATAGATCGGCATACAAAGCTGTTCTCTCTTTTTTGACGTTCTCTCTTTTTTGACATATCTTAGAAAATATTTAATCCGCATGAATGTATATTATTCATCAAAAAAATAAATAAATAAATTATCTGTTCTAAAGGACAGTCATCTGTAAGACAATATTTAAACAGACGGAAAGAAAAATCAACAAGAGTGACCGACATTCACCATAAGTAAGCCCCCATCTGCAAGGCACCAAGCAAGGAAATAAACAAAAATGGCTCAATGGCTGAGCACGAACGGAGTGTATAAAAAATAAACTAGTAATTTTCCGAGCATGTGTTTTTGACGTCCATTCATTATTTATTTTTAATATGAGACTTCTCTATACTTATATTATGATGACTTGAGACCTTTTACATATAAGCGGATTCGTGGTGATAATGTTACAATATTCGCGTTCAACAAGCATACATTGACTGTGTGCGTGTTTTCTTAAAGATTTGGTTGACAATCACCTTTGTTTTTTTATGCTCTTTCAAATTAATTCCTATGGCAGTGTAGTTTTGTAATAATACACGGTTAATGAATACGCGCATCGGTTTAAAACATAGGTGATACAAATCATCAAATAAACAAAATATGTAGTAAATAAACTTGAAAATAAAACCTTTAAATTTCTCATTAGTTATCAGCATACGTGCATAAAATCATATACATTGTATACATAACAAACTAGTGAGGTAGTGCTATATCTCGATATTTTATTAATGTAAATGTTAGTCCCTTGGATTTTGAATGCTGAGTTCACTCTTGATCAGCAGTAAAGTTTCCATAACATTTTATGCACGATGTTACTTCTCCTTATATGTGTTTGAATAAAATAACAGTCCATTCAACATGGTATGTTCTGAGCCCGTGGATTCAAGAGTTTCAGGTTTATATAGTGTAATTAATAGAATTGTTTGTTTCATAATAGGTTGTACAATGGGAGGGTGTCTTTTATATAAGTATTAATGTTTAGGGGTTTTTTATCATTGACGAAACAGCATTAAATGAGTTATATCGTTTTGTATTCGACACGATAGTATTGAAGGAATGCAGCAGATTTATATCGTGTATATAATGAGACAGTGTCTTTTATTTATATATTAAGTATTAATGTTTAAGATTCTTTATCATTGACAAGACAGTGCTATTAATTATCTGAAAGTCATCTTATTTCGGAAAGCTGACGTTTTTGTATCTGAATATATTTCTAAGAGAGGGACTAAATCTCATAATATCTGACGGATCATCTCACAAAATATTTTGTTTTTCTTGTTGTTATTTCAACAATTTGACGTGAGTCTCTCATTTGTTTGACAAACTGTGAAAAATTGTCAACATAAACACTTTCTACGTGAACTTACAAAGAAAGTTTGTTTTATTTTTCTGTATTCTGACGTACGCTATTGTCTATTTTAATACTTTCTAAACCAAAAACAAACAAATTTCTTGCATTAATATTTGTCGCGTCATCCTATGATACGAATGAGATGACTGAAGCCTTCTAATATGTTGTTCTTCAGCAATATAAGTGATAATGAATTTGGTGTCTTTACTTGTAATAACAATAAGTTCAATTATTAAGCAATGTCAGCAAAAGTTCTCTATTAGTAAAGACATTAAATTATCATGACATTTTAACAAAGTATCAAGGTAAGATGATATCAATCAGAGTGTCATAGAGTATCATGGTCAATGACTGCGTGTATTTAAATGGCAAATTGTATGTCTTACACTTAGTCTAACATGTACATTTATACACCATTGTGTAGGTATTGAATTACCCTATACATGTATGTATTGGTTTTTATCGTGTCCCACGTGGATCACGAGATAGAAGACAATAAGCAATTCTTTTCGAACAACCCTCGTATTTCTCTTAATTAGGCTTTTCAGAACTTTCAGAATCCTAATTAGGATTTTGATTTTTCGCTACTATTAAGAAAAAAAGTCCTAAAGGTGATTTTACAAGTCGTTGTTCGGCTACTTCTAACTCCTTATTAAGATTTAAGTGAGTGGCTTGTCTCTTCGAATTAGTAGTTAAATATCCTAACAATAGTTCTTAATTGTTTTATTTCTCCTATTTTAGAGTTACAAAGTCCCAATTGGGCTTTTATAGGCTGTTATAACTCCCATATGAGTATAACAATATCCTTATAAGACTTTTAAAATTCCTTATTATGAGACATTTTTTTTATTTAGAACAGAAGTAAGATGTGTACGACCGTGCGACCACATACACGCATAGTGGACATGTTTGCATTTAAGTCACCATGCGATCATACACATGCATCACAGGCTTCCCCTTATCATACGAAAAAAAGGACTTAAAGAGCTGTCCGCCCATTATAAAAGGGCAGACATTAAAAATATGCCATTTCTTTATTGTTATTGATAAGGTGGCTAATTTTGACAGGTATGTCTAACATATATAATAATAGTAATGATAACCATGTGGGTATAAGTTCTCAGCAAAAAGCCTTTCGATGCACCTTCCTCATAAATATCTTTTCTGTCATGAGAAAAGGATTACAAATAATATGTCGAAATATCACGAAAGCCCTCTATTTTGAGATATTCTTTTAACAAAAGACAATCATTTGCACGGATTTTTAACCCGCTTTGAATTATTTATGACACAAATCCAAAATTACCTGTATCATCGGTCAATAGACACTAAGTCTAAAGCAAGGAAATTGACCTTATTTGCTTAATGATAAAGATGTACTTTGCTCAAATATGATATTTGAAAATATTGATAATTGCTACATGCACAGTCTTTTTGTTATTATAAAATAAACATGTTTTGACTTCACACAAGATATGTTATGCTTTGAATCCTACACAATATAAGTGGACACACAATGCATTAAAAACTAGCAGTTTTTAAGAAAGGATCAGCTTTAATTGATCCGTAATAAGAAAGGCAGATTCCCCTACATAGTTTGTACGTTCTTTTATTCAAATAATACATTTTTAGTAATAATTTTATAGATTTAAATGATTTTCTGCAATAAAAAATATTTTACTCAAAGATGAGCATAGTATATCTTTAATTTACCAACCAGTTTATAACCTGCCTGTAGTTACCAATAAAGTTAAAATTTCTTTCATCACTGAATTCATTCTTATTGATTTAATTTTTATGATCCCAATGTGTGGTCGTTTGTCTGATGTTAAAAATTGCAAATGTACCTGTGTAACGCACTTTGGAGTCAAAATTTGACCCCAAAATGCGTTTTTATCCAAAGTTGTTACAAAACCTTATTTCCAGAGAGATTTGACGTATGTAATTAAACTGCCTGTGTATAAAACAAAAGATCAGCGACCGGTTACTGTCTTCTTCTGGTCTTTGATCAGCGTTATTTAGTACTGACATACATTTTGATATAGTACAGTTGTCTTTGTTTATCAGTCGTTTTACCAGGGACTTTTACAATACAGTCATTAAGAAAGTTTTCTAAACGGTCAATCTACCCAAAAGAAAAACTCCCGGTAATTTACAACGTATTGCTAAATAATTTACTTTACAATCATTTCAATGATGATATCTTATAACTTACTTCTCTATTCATTACTATTTAGATAACTGGCTGCGTTTCTTGCAATTTCTTAAAACTTTGATATATCATTTTCTCGCAAATAAGACTAATGATTCAGTTAGTTTCACCAACGCCGGAATTTTAATCTGGCATGGGGGTGCTAGATGAGTCAAGTGCTATACAATTGCGTCAATTTAGCGCATATCATGAATGGACCGCTTTAAAATGACGTCGTTTCGGCGTATTTAAGAATGAGACTGCATGCTTTGGATGGCGTCATTTCGCCGTTATGAATGAAGTTTTTGAGACATTGATTAATTTTTGTCAAATTGATTTTTAACAGAAACAAGTGTAAGTTTGTTTTGCAAGTTTGTGGTTAAAAACAAACGTCATGAGTTGCTCTAGATTGCATAGCTTAAAGCTGGTAGGAGACAAGTCTTTGAACCTTTTCAGAATTCTCTTTATAATTGTAAGATATATTTGTTGTGTTGCTACAAAACTATTTCTGTGAATTATCACATTAACAATAGTTCTATTTTATAGTCAAATTTTAAGAAACTCTTAATCTCTAATTTGTTTAACTATTCCTGATAAAGTGTTTTGTAAATATTACTGCTACAGAGAGTGTAGTACAATATTACAACTGTACGTATTTAAAAACAGTTTTTAAAAATGTTTCTAGAGCTTTCGTATATGTTGACCATTACTAAATGTTGGTGATGATTTGTAGTAACCTATCTGTCTTACAGCTTTGATACAGCTTCAAAAGGTAGCACATCCCCCAGCAAAGGTTATATTTTGAAATTACCTTTAAAACACTACAAAAATACCGGAGGGATGCTAAAGTTCTGGTCGGATAATAAAAAACACATTTATACATGTGTGTTTTAATACGTATATAATGTTCTATAAATATACTGTCATTAAACATTTTATTTAGAGATCATGAAAGCACATTGCTGAACACACCAATAAATTGTTATATTAAGTTCTGGTTTGTCGATGACAATGTCCACCCTAAAGTGTACTATTTAAGAGGTATTGTTTAAGGATCATTCAATGTTTATGAATTTTGTACCGTGCATGTACATAGCCAAAGTTTTGTTTTCTTCTTTTGAACAAATTGTGAGGTAGAAATATATATAAACTTATGTAATAAACTATCTTAAATAAGTTTAAAATGGCTTTCGATAAAGAAAATATTGATAATGGGATAAAATATACTTTTTGTATTTAAGATATTTAAATGTTTTCGTTACACATTTCAAAATATTTCTGCTTGCTACAGCAAGTTCTGCTTGCTACAGCATGGCCAAACTATTGATCAAAGTCTTTCAAAGCAAAATGCATGTAGGATGAAAAGAATGTTTCGTTTGATGGAGCACCAATTTTGCCGGAAGGGTAAATTTGAGTCCTAGTAAAAGTTCTCTTTTACTGAAAAAGAAAACCACAAACTTTCAAAAATGTTTCGTTTCATATTCACGATTTGTACATCTAAAAGTTCTCATTAATTTTGAAACTATTTCAGTCTTTTAGGTTTTGAAAGACGTAAATTTGTTTGAATTGCAACCATATAGTCACTAGTTTCAGTTTATTACTTACGTGTTTGTGTTTCTTAAAAACTTATATATGGTGTTTAAAACTTGACCTTTTTGTGACATGTTAACATTTGCGCGAGCTAGTCGAATCATACTAAATGAACCATATATATATATAATATGAACAAAATAAATTATCACTAGTTCAGATATCTTCAAATATATTTTTCCCATCTTTGAACGCAGATATACATGCATGTACGATAATTTGCAAGCCTATTTAATAAACAACAAAAAACATGGTTCTAAAAATGGCTTTATAAAAAATATAAAATTCAATAAATAAAAAATTTTGTGGGGAACATGAAAAAATTTGAAAAATCAATAAACAAAAATTTTTGTTTTTATTTTGAATTTTCATTACCCATTTTAAAAAAAAACATTTAAAAAATAAAAACACAAACTACCACCCCCTTTTCAACCGTATTGAGAAAAAATAATTGTTTCATTTAAAAGTGGATATTGTGAGAGTTCGTATGCAGAAACGCCGCTTTTATGTACGTGTAAAAATGTTATTCTTGCTGTGATTAAAAAGATAATGTCAAGCGGTGCACAGAATGACACACGCCTTTTTACGTGGAAACTGAACACAATTATTAAATATTTTCATTGTCTGTCATCATGTCTAAATGATGTCTAATAGTGGGTCACATGAGCTATGGAATATACAAATCTGTAAGAAGGAAGATCCCTCGTGGGCACTGAAATTAGTACGTTGACAATTGCAGACTGGGTTTTTATTTAACCTGTTCATTAGAGATAATGGAGAACAACAGCATAATCTCTTAAATCTCTCACGTTCCCTAGCACAGGCTCAAACATTGTTCAGCCTTCTGAACACCAAAAGTATTAGAGTCATTGATCTCGAAGGACAAGAAAAATATGATACTGTGGTGAAGTATATGGTGACATTTTACGACTGCCACATAGTATTTGACACCACTTGACTCCTGCACTTGATACACATTATTGTTCAACACTTATATTGAACTAAGTCATCACGTCTGTGCTGTCAGTGCGTTATAAGAATTCATATATGTATACGTTTTCAAATTTATTATGTATCTCAACGTTTTGAGTCATTGTGAATTACGTAGTTATACGTGAATTCATAACATTTGAAAGTCTACTACTTTTCCCTAAACATACATATATATTAATATAAACGATATGTTTTGTATCCCAACAATGTTAAGGATATGAATCACATTTAGTGATAGCTCTAGTTAATATTGATATGCATCATTTCTAAGATATAACATATTTATTTTGTTCTAATTCACAGCTTTAACTGTAATTAAAGCCATAGTTTTATGTAAGAAAAAAATGGAAGTATCAATATATCTGAACTTTTGGCTACAGTATTTTCTCAGTTAAAAATATTGTCTGTTATTTTTTAAGCCAGTGTGAGCCCTGATTATGATACGTCAATTGTTATTTGTTGATGTATACAGAATTTAGAAAATAAAAGTCAGAAAAAGTATTAGATTTGTTATTTTTAAATTCTTTAATGCCACGAAATTTCATAACAGTTGGAGCTCTAGATACCTTGTAAATTGTGTATTTGATAATGAGAAATTGAAATATTTCCGATGGCTCCCTCCAGGAACCCTCCCCAGTGGCGGAAAAGTAAAATGGTCAGCGGAAACCCTGCAACATACATATGTATTTGTTTAGCAGATGCTATTTTTTCTAACATTCTAACTATGTCATTTATGCATGTGTATATGTGATTAGTGATAACAGTGTCATTGTGCACTTTTCCGTTCGATTTGATTGGCTTTTACTTTTCATTGACGTATATATTTATTTCTTTATGAGACATGATTAAAAATCTAAAGCCTATGGGAAATAACAGCAAAATGATGAACATTAACGATATGTTCTAGATTAATCTTGCGTAACTGTTCGCCAAAGCTTGTTACTGGATAAAAGAACACTTGAGTGTTATGAAAATATCAAAGAGATAGATTGTTACTGGTAATGATTGCGATTCTGAAAAAATGTCATTTAAAACGTGAACGTGCCAGATATGTAGAAAAGAATAGAATATTTGTTCTATTTTGGACTTGAGCACAGCTCCTCGTCATCACACACAAATAAATATGATTGAAATATACACAAACAAAACACAAATACACTGTAAGCAGATCAAGCATGTACAAATGATATAAAAGCATACAAATAACAAAACAAATGTCATATAAAATATATTTCTTCCACAAGTTAGCTTTTGAAATTGCCAGTCCAGCAGCTAAGAAGCCTGACAGTCTACACTTAGTGACATATATCAGAAACAAGGAACGTTCTGAAACAAATCATAATCACTAACTCAGGTCATTACAAACACAAATGATTTGATGTAAACCTTAACCTCTGGCTTGCTGTAAAGATGAATAAACACCAAGCAGCCTTTCAGCCTGATGTTACCAACAGCCTAATATAAGAATTCTAACAGCCTGAAGTGACATACATGTACATGTACGAGGGTTGTTCAAAAAGTAATAGGACTGCAGCTCTACTGTTCACATTTTTTCATCTACGTACACGAGTTTACAAAAATCGAATATCGGAATTTGTTCTCTATATACAGTGAAAAAATCAATACAATATGTTTAAAAACAACAATTCTGTACAACTTACAAATGACAAGGGGTACGCGACCCGGCGCACGCTAATTGTTAAATAAATGACGTTCATGACGTCGCAAAATAAATTCAAAATGTAAACAGCGTCATTCTTTCTGAAATTATTCTCCACAATGTTTTAGGTGCTTGAATCATGTAACTATAACCAGAACTCATCTTTGGAGATGTAGCAAAAAAAAAGCAATCACATTTTCATTTCTTTATTCGAAACATGCCCGGTGGCCGGCAACTTTCGGTTTGATCTCGTGATTAGCTAAACGGGTATGGACATATAATGTAAATGACAAAGTGATTTATATTATTTATTTACACATGCTATCTTACATTCTTAAAACAATATGATTATGTACAGTAAATTAAAAATGCTTATCCATTGAAAAATATTCTCTTCTTCTGAGCACAGGCTATCATTTATTAAACGAAATCGAGAAAAATTGATACCAATAATTACCGCGTATCATTATCAAATTTATTCCATGATAACTAACACACATATATATATCTAATAAAATAAAATAGTGTTTAAAACAAATTTCCCCTATTCAATAATTTTCTTAGAACTGAAACAGTATACCCGATGCAAACATCAAACATGCCGGACAGTTCGCGGACTGTATATCGCCGATACTTTTGTAGCGCTATTGCAATTAACGTCTCTAACGTCCGTCAATTTTCCGCTTTCTCCCTAGCCCTTTCGTGTCTGTGATCTCATATTCACCGTCTTTGAACTGCTTTCTCCTGCTGAAAACGAGTGTCCTAATTGCCTAATTATTGTTCTGTGAAAATTTAATCTTTTCATACGTAGCTGAAGGAGTTGGGCCTATCTGTTGGCAAAATTTAATGATCGTACACATTTTAAGTTTTTCAACGAACGTCATTTTTCTACATTTGACGCGATTATCACTGTTGTTCAAAACGTTATGGTTTAGCGATTTCTAGTCTGAATTACGTCAAATTTGGACAACATGACACTTTAATATGATAAAATGTGTTGGTGAAATATTAAGGGGAAAAGACAACATATTATGAATAAACTGAAAGTACAAATAAGCGTCAAAATATTTTTGATGCGCTGCGCCGGGTGCGTGTTACCATGGTTATTCAAAATCACAGGGAACACGCCTTTAGCGCAATTATTCCATAAACTTATGCTGAAGTTGTAGAAAACAATTAACTATTGCCGTGGATATGAAAATATTTAAACTCTAATGGAATATGGAGACATAAGACTCTTAGTCCTATTACTTTTTGAACAACCCTCGTATATTTAAAATACGACAACGTATTAAATGAACTAAAGGAATTTTTTATAGACAATTAAGCATTTGTATAAGATAATACATTTGTATGATAAAAAATTTTACCTTTGGGCTGCTGAACTAATTAATTACCAGCCTAGTAGCCTGAAGTAGGCAATCTAGCAGTTTAAAGTTTGTGACATGTTCTAGAAATACGGAAACGATTAAAGATGTATTATCATAACTTTGTAAGACCATTACACACATATATAATATTGAAACAAACGTTTTTTATCTCTGTCGTTTGCCTATTTCTATGTCACTAGCCTTAACATGCTTACTTTAGGCAGCTAGGCTTCCAACTTCAAGTTTTAAGGCTGCTAGACTGCCCTGAGTCCTAATTTATCATTTCAGCAGCAACCCAGAACATACCAATTATAACATTATTGTAAGAGAGCTGTACATTTACAGTTAATTGCGGATGAAATACGTGTTTGTTTAATTTCATTAAATGAACAGAAGAACGGAATGTCATACACATTGTTTTGTAGTTTGAAATAATCTTTTTCTTCACGACCAGCCGAGTTTTCAAGAAAACAAATATTCCTTTACGATATCATGTTTAGTCATAATTTGTTTCCAAAAATAACTATATATTATATAGAGTGATATGACACGTAAACTCCAATGACTCTTGAAATAAATACTTAATTGTTTTTACAATAACAAGTGTTTAATGATCAGGAAAGTAAAAGGATAGAAATTCCTCCAAACATAGATAATTTCATGTATGGTTCTAACGCCAGTTTTACATGAATCCTCGATTATAATGCTGTGATATAGTATACATTTGTCTGAGCAGCTTTGGCCGTTGCATTTTTAAACGTGTTGGTTCTCCGAAATTTGTTTTTATAGGTGAATAAAACTTTTTTTTTTAATTTTATGTTCGTTACAAATCAACGCAAAGAGCTTTCAAGAGGTGTGCATCTATTATATCAATTGGTTTTAAAAGCGGTGTATCTTTCAACGAAAAGAGCAATAGTAGAGGGTGGACTAAAATGATTTATAGAAACGTTTGTCAGTATTATTGTCATACAGGACAAGAATTAGGTTTACCATGGACGCTGTGTTATACTATTGGCATGTAATAACATTATGATGTTTTGGTTTCAAACAAGGGTCAATTCATTTGCTCTTTTGTCACATGAAAAAAGGGTTATATATGTAAAGCGTGTGTGCTTTGGTGCATGAAATCGTTGAAAGAAAAATATCTGAAATAAAGCCTTTATGTAAAAGGTCGTTTGTGAGAGGATTGCTCTTAAGCAGCGATTCCTTTAATGAATGATCTTGAATGTAACATTATTGACTATATCAAAGGAGCTCTACTTAGGGGACTGGAAATATTATTTTCAGATATTGTTTAAAAGAATAACTTATGTGCAAAATGTTCATCATCCGATCATTTCGTTTCCTTTTCTTCAGAATAATAATTTTATTGTACAAACGCTTTTAACTCAAGAGAATTGCACTAAAACAATTTTCCGTTTAATGCCGAGTATAATTTTAATCATTATCTACGTAATATTTTCAAATCATATTTTATTTAGGACTTTGGACCTCAGCGGAACTACTTTAAGGCTCCTAAGCATTTAGTTCATCTATGCTTTATTAAGAGGTATAGTAAGTTAAACTGTAATGATATGATGATGATGATGATTATAATGCTTATGATATTGGTTTGGATGTTATTATTATAACAGAACAAACTATCTTTATACAATACGTGAAAGTTACATTAACATTGTAAAATTTGGAATGATAAATGTATGCGATAATCATGGAAATGCAAAAACACATATACTGGTTAATACTTATCATACACGTAATATTTTATTTAGAAATGATGAAATTTTTCAGACTCGTCATGATGTCTACAGCTTCTTATTGTAACTATGATGTCTTCTGGACAATATGAACAGTTTTCACGGAGATAAAAAATATTGCCTATTGTCAAATAACATAAAACTTTCTACAACTTTCACAATTTCCATAAGTATTACAAATATTAATGGAAAACAATAGATGTGTGTCACTTGGTTATTTTTATAAAATCTTTCTAGAAAAAGATTCATTTTCGACTGTAAATAGAAATATTATACCGGATCATGTATGTGGCAGTTATTAAAAACATTCGTATATTATTCCTTCATGGTTTGTTGTCACTTATGATTCTTAATATTATCAACTATGATTGTTTATTGTAGACCAGAAAATCCGTTTTGGATCAATTCACTTTAAGTTAAAACTTTGTACTATTCGTTCTTGCAAACTGTGAAACATTACCGCCATAATCTGTTTTATCAATGTTGTCATCTGGTTGTCCCAAAGGTGAAACCCTAACAGTTCTGCATGCAATGGTATCTTTGATTGCGCGTGAAAAACTTGGATTATAAATGACGTATAAAATGACGTTGTAGGCGGTACTAAATGACGCCAATGCGATGATAAAAAGGTTTGAAAAGCCTGTTGCATCGCTACTCGCATCGTTTCGAGTTATTTTCTGAAAGACAACAAAAAACATATATTCGTTTTCATACTTCAAACACAATATTTAAATTATACTATATCACAATATTTGCACACTTCTTAACTATAAAAAGACATGTTTTATTTATTTTAAATCTGGTGTAGGGTCAAGTTTACTAATATATAAATTATATTTGATTATTAATATAGTATAGAAAAATGTATGCCTATATCAATGCCATGAAAATAAAGAAATTGGTATGTTTCACTTTCTCTTTCTTTCATGCCAACAATATACTGTAGTAAAATTATGAAGCAATTCGTGTATTATGGTAAAAATTCGCTTTCTAATCAATTGATTATCACATATTTTCATGAAAAACAATATTCGTGAATAAGAGCATAGCGGTATTGAAAGAAGTCAAGAAATGCACATTATGTATGTCTGAGGATATTGAGGATAAATTTCACTTTATATGATTATCTCCGTTTCGAAGTTTGTATATTTCAAGATACTACATTGTCAGTCCAAGCATTTACAAATTCATACAATTGTTAAGGCAGACAGAAAATTTGTTATAAAAATGGTATTTTTTATATAAAAGCGTTGAAGGACGAGACAATGTAGTAGATTAGCATATCTATATGTTATTATTAATGAAGTATTCTTTTTTAACATTTTCAATTGATTGAATTAACTATAACATGTTTTTGCATGTACATGTAATTCTTTATATGGGCATTTAACTGACTGGATACATAATAACTTGATTTCTTGATGCATGCACTGTAATAAATAAATGTTATAAATGAGGGATGTTTCGCCCAAGACAGACATAAAGTGTATGTTCTGTCCATTATTGTAATTCAATGAATTCATCAACTATATGGCCCTAAATGAAAGGATTAAACCAGTCAATTTATCTCAAATAAACCCTTGAAAACTGAATATGATTATTTCAGTTACAATCATTGTAAAATGCGGTGTACAGCCGAAAAATAGAAATATATTTACCGCATACAGGAGCATGATGAAGAATGGTAGCCAGGATACAGCAAAGATTACTGCCACAACAACAAGCAGTTTGACGACCTTGTCCTTACTCTTATAACGTTCTATATATATTGAACTATTCCTTGTATTTTGACGAGAATTTGCCATCTGTTTGATCTTCTTTGAGAGGTACATTGCTAGATCAATGTAGTTCTTGAACATAAGTGCCATTGGTACAACATATGAAATGAGTACTACAAACGAGGCGTTTATTAACGAGTACAGTGGTGTCATGTGTTGGCTTCCACATGACAATATTGACTTTGTTGCATTGTTCTCCAATTCCAAGGTAACTGTGTTTACAGCATATTCGAGTAGTGTTGGTACAGATACAAGAAGCCCAAACAGCCATATAAGAGGAATTATTTTGTAGAGTGATGAAAAAGTCACCTTTGCACGGTTGCTGTCAATAATCGCACGTCGACGCTCAAACGACACGGCGACCAAAGTATATATGGAACTTGTTATCACTAACACGGGACAGAAGTTCACCATTTTACAAAGAATGTCACCTGAAAAAAAAGTTTGTTACAGTAAAGATACTAATTGCTTAGCAAATATATTACCATATAAGTAAATTTAAAACAGTGCCATATAATAGAATCGTCACCGTTAGTGAAAAGGATCAAAACATGTGTAATAATAGTATTTTTGTAGACTTTTATTGTTATTAAACACCAATCGCCGATAGGATTGCAATGTTTAAAATAAAGTCACCGACGATAGCTTTTTACTACAAATATTCATCTACCGTAAGAAATTAACACCTCAGCTTAGAGAGGACTGTTGTGTAACTAGCCAGATTGATAAAGAACAACCTCCGGAATAAGTTTGCAAATCCGGACTTTTTACAAACTCAACTACCATTTTTAATACAGTTTCAATACAAAATGTTAAATCAAACAGTAATTGATGATTATTGGTCGTTTATATAAAGATAGCAGTGGCGTTTTCCATTCTTCAGTGGGGTTTTGCGTATCCCATTGATGGTCCAGTGGGGTTAATCGCCTACCAAAACTACATTTGTTTTATTAGAAGATATGTACACAGCGCATTGCTTCAGAGGTGACTTAAACTTCATGTTTTAACTGTTTTAACTGTCTTTTCTTTTCTTGCAAGGTCTGATAATTTTAGTATTTATGAACAGTTTGCTCTAACTGAAGCAACATTGTATAATGGTATTTCCCCGCATCTAGGATATCTTTGCTAAAAACTAGTTTAGTGTTTAAAAAATAATAATCACGAATCTTTATAATTGAATCAATATGACTCGTTAAATAAATAAATAAATAAATAAATATTCATGAAAAGGGAGATCCATTGAGAGCTATCCATTGATTGACTCTGTTAATGAGAGATAAGCGATAGTGAGAGAAACATCTTTCACGCCCCCTAGCACCGGCTGAAGAAATATTAGATTCTCAACATTTAGAATATTGGAATCAATGGTATCGTAGGACCTAACATTTTTGCTGCTGTGTTTATTTGTCTGTTTGGTACGCACTAACACAATTTTAGTCATATAACGCCGAAAGTGGAAAGATGATTTTGGCTAACCGCTGATGTTACAAACTTAAAGGTCAAAGCCACTTCACATGAGCTAAGTGATGCATATAAGCCAGTAATTCGAACTAATTTAATCGCCTTTTACGACCACGCAGAGATAAACAGTGACTGCAATTCTGATACCTTAACCCTTAGGGGCAATCCTACAGCAACAAGGCGTCCTGTTTTTGTGTGAAAGGGAAGATCTAATTATAATGGTTATCAAAATACATGTGTATATCGAAAATTAGATACTTTTCGAGACTAAAAATAAAAACACGAAAATATCTGTTGTGGATCTTATAACATAATGAGTATTCATTAGAAATTACAGAAGAAGTGGAACTTATTCAATGACTTTTATTTTTCTTTGATAATTTATCATATTATGTAAATGAGGATTGGCAAAAGAGGATAATGTTGCCTTTTTTATCCTGTATGATTGGGTTTATATTGCGGATAAAAATTAATTCAATCACACAGTAAGCTATATTTGTTTATCAGATTAATCTGCTTTTTACAGTGTCTTAATAATAATAATAATAATTCATAATTGTAAAGAATGTCATAAGTATGTTTTTGTGGCCTTTAAACCCCAAATTAAACAAAACAATCGTCTTACACCAATGAAAATGTTGTCACTTTAAAAATAATTATATAATATAAAGTAGTATTAATGTAAGATCTGCTTACTTTGCTTACTTTGCGTTTTGATTATGTATTGTAATCATTATTATTTTTATTATCATTATAATTATTATTATTTTTTATTATTATTATTTTTATTATTATCATTACAATTATAATAATAAAAATAATAATAATAATAATAATAATTATTATTATTATTATTATTATGCTCACACCAATACATTTCAGATATGTACAAATCTATTATTGTCTGAAAACTTAAATAGTAATAAGAGATCTTTCTAACTATATTATGCAAATTTAATTAGAAAATAGTTTTACAAAATTTCAAAACAAGTTTTACTATGAACTCCTATGTTTCACATTGTATTGTTTTTTATGCTCCTTGAAAAATCTATGTCTTCTGCCTATAGGTGTGTTATACATAAAAGTTTGTGTATTGTATGTTTAAAAATATACTATGCTTATATCTGAGTAAAATATTTTTATTGCACAAATTTATTGAAATCTAAAAAATTCTAACCGAATATCTGTTTTTTGAATAAAAGAACGTACATACTATGTATAGGATTCAGTGTTCCTTATTACGGGTCAAGTAAAGCTTTCCTTTTCTTAAAAAAATCTGCCAGTTTTTTATTGACATTATATATTCAAAGTGTGTGTTGGATTTAAAACATAACATATATACTTCATGCGGAGTCAAAACATGTTTATTTTATATTTTCAAAGAAATCGTGTTGCAAATACCAATGTTTTCAAACATCAAATTTGAGCATAGTATACCTTTAATGCAATTAAATTATTTGAGTTGAGTTGAGATTGAGTTGAGAGTTGTCTTGTTGCGTTATAATTAAGTGTTGCTAGAAATATTCTTACCAAATATATATATTTTTGATTCCAACTATCAAAGTCTCTCAAAAATATTGTGATACCTTTTAATTATTTCCATGATAATTATAACAGCTATTCTTGCGTATTGGTATACGTCTATTTACGTAGAAATATTTATTTAACACGCATTTAATCGTGATGATTCAATTCTATGATCAGATTATTGGTTGTCAGTTTATATGATTAACGTATATACATATAACCTATGACAAATGTCACAAACTTCTCCAGAGACAGTCTCTGTGATAAATTTTCTGGATTCGCTTCATGAATATCTATATGATAGAACAACAACAACAACTCATGAATGTTTTTAGAATGAATGATAAGTTTACAGATAAATAATAAGCAACCATAATAGTAAAATGACATTTATATTCATACAATTTTCAATAATTTCCGCTTACCTTCGAAGAAATCCTCCTCATGTGAGAGATCATGCAGTTTTTGTGGCATAACAAATCCAGCCAATAAGATATCACTTAATGCAAGGTTACATATTAGGACATGTGTCACAGAACGTAATTTTGGGTGCTTGATGACGCAGTAAATCACGAGCGCGTTACTGAACACTGAAAACAACAACACGAGTGCATCAATCACCAGAAAAATCCACAAACCCACGGATAAAGCCATTCTTAATGCTGAAAAATAAAAATTATTCTTATTTCAATTGAATACAACATAATGACAATATCTGTCCGATGTGATATGTAACAAGAATGCAATTTAATTCATATTAAAATGACAAAAGTAAAATGTATGCGTTATATTATTAAACATTTGACCATTACTTTTAATAATTCCGTCAAAAATTATCACTGTCATTAGTAACACATATACTACGTCTCATTTTAATTTGAAACTGACTACACTTAATATCAAAGGATAATAATATAAAACAAATATTAAATTGAAATAAAGGAAACTTTGTCTCCAATAATTACAATTCCTTAATAACAAGAATATTTTATTATATAGTACGCAGTTAATCAAAAAATTTAAAATTCTATTAAATGCAATGGTTTTCATTATATTCATTTAATTCTTATTACTTTTATTAGTGATCGTTTTCCAATAGCAGTCACGTGGTACAATAACTTTGTTATTACAAAGTATTTGCGTCATGTAAAATTGTTGTTTAAGTATTGTTGTTTTTTAATACAATTATTTTAATTCATTAAAAATTACTAACTACACGATTTTAACACTTTACTAAAATTGTATAAATTTATTTAAATGTAAATAAAACAATGCACGAGTAACAGTTGAGTTTTCATTAAAATTACTTTACTTAATATCACAAGTAAAAATAAATAAAACTTAACATTGATACATTGATTGTCTGAATAACTATCAAATCAAAGATTTTTATCCTCAAAAATATAAATTGAGAAGATAATAAAAGACAAATCTTATTTCTAGATTATTAAAAAAAGTAAAAAAAAAGAAGATGTATTTGCAATGGATAAAAGTATTACCTTTTCACTGTTGTTCAAAGCCTCTTAATTTCTAACCACTCTGTGTGTGCCTATAAAGGTATATACAGGTATATATAGAGAGATATATCCATTAGAGAGTACAAGTATTTGCTAACTGTCAGAATCAGAAGATCAATTTATACAGGGAAACATGATTGAACATTTGTAAATTAACGACATTCAGAAGTAGTTTTGCTTTAATTACAAGTAATTCGTGTAAAAAGTAAATTATAAAAAAGAACATGTGCTCTAGTAATTTGTGTAAAAATAAATTATAAAAAGAACGCATGCACTGGTAACACGTGGAAAAGAAAATTATTTAAAATAAAATACGCGTGTTATTTTTTTTACTGAAGTGTTGTTCATTCTACAAACTATATTAATAAAATCAAGACCATTAGTTATATAATTCTTCTTTTTATCTGCGAATTGATGCTGAATTCATGTTTTTAATTACATGGAACACTAAAGACCTACGTAAAAATGATTATTTAAATTATACTCTTTAAATGAAGGAAGGTAAGCCAACAGAACAAAGAAAGTTTAAATAAAAAGAGAATTTTCGTGACAAGATATCTATTTTTGTCGGAAATTGTCTCACGTAACATTTAATAATGCTCTTAAATTAACAACAGACATGTGAGGCAAAATACAAGTTATATGAGGTCGTATTGGGTGCAAGTGAATCAAGGAGCAAGTGCATGCACGATCCATTCTGCTACAATAAATAAAGGATGTTTGTTTGTGTGTAAGATGAAATTTTATTTCATCGAGTGAGCTTTAATAACTGTTTTTAAAGTTCACGAGATGAAATAAAATTACAAACAAATTTTCTTTTTTATTTTACGCTTAAAAACATGTTTGAATGAAATTTCCCTAATATTAACTTTAATATTAACATATCTTTTCCCCACTGGTAGCCTCATTTAGTCGAATTTCACATAAAATACAAGAAGTCTTGGGCAGAAAATAAGTTCGACTATCAACGTTAAATGGTGATGATATTATTCATTTTATTTAAATAATATGAATGATCGCTTGTTTTATTAATAAAAACAAACAATTCTAGTGGTCCAAAAAGTCAAACCATCCATCCTTATTTCTGTTACTTACAGCGAATTTATATAAGACCTGGCTCTGTGAAATGTAAGCGGCCGCTATTTCTAAAAGTTGTGTATTTCACGGGAGGAAAATAATTGTGTTTGATTCAGAGGGATATTATTTAAATTTGTTAGTCATACATCTTTTTAGAATAACGAAAACTTGTTTGAGGATTGTTACAGACAATAAATAAGTGTTGACAGATGTGTTAATATTCAAAAAGCGGCTAGGAAATTGGAAAACATGGAATTTTTGAAAGGCTGCTTTACGAACGCTGCTGCTGGGTTGTTTACTTATTCTTCGGGCCGATTTCTGTGATTGCTTTTCAAGTTATTAGGTAGTTATTGCTTGTAGGATACTAAAATATGCCCAAATATCATCAAGAGCAATTTTGCATGTGGAAGGAATTGTATTTTTCAGACTGTAAAAATGAAACAAAAATTTAGAGAAGAAATTTGGTGATTGGCAATTTAAATGAATTGAAGTAAGTTTTCTTCTCTTCTTTTTATTGCTTTTGAAATTTCAATTATTTATCAATTTCAGCTTTAATTTTTTCTAAACAGCCCTGACAATGTCAGAATTGTCAACAATAATAAAATTGAGGTATCACATGGGGAAAATCTTAAAAAAGTAGTCTCATCATTGGAAAATATGAAATTATATTTTGATAATTTTCACTGTGAAATTATCAAATATAATTTTCACGGATAAATCAGTAATCCACGGAAAAGCATAAAATAAAGTGTCGTAAAGGGTATTCCTTAAATATACACATAAATAAGTTACCCTGGACGATGTAGTCTTTCTAAGGCACATATTTCACCTTTGCAAATGATAGAAATAGCACAAAAAAAACTTTTGTATGGCTTGTTAAGAATACATTATCATCATCGCATATTTTACATTTAAGTTATTGGTCACATACCATTTATCTATTTCAAATTCATGTTAAATATAATGGTAATGAAAAGTTAAGTTATTTTTTTTAATTATTGATGCATTTGCAATATTTATCTTATTGATCTATTTGGAATTTAAACACCATTAATCAAACACTGTTTACTAGTTATTAATATGGTAACAGCAAATATTTCCCAAATGTGACACATTAGGTAATCATTATTTAATAATCTTCTTTAAAAAAATTATATATGCTTCGTGTACCATGGTAGATTCTCTTTATCTATTTATCCATATATAACTATAACAAGTGCATACTAAAGCAAAATGATATTCATCTTCAATATCGTGTGAACTACAGATATAATGTTTAACGTTTTAGCTGTATAAGTCATATATGTGAGGACGTTCTTGTTATACTAATATAAGACATAACGCAACTAGGCAATAATAACTAGATATTTTTATACACAATTTCATTAGAAGTCAGTCACTTAGGGAAAAATTGTAATTACTTGTACTTGGTTTGCTTTCCAGTAAAAATAGGCTAGATGGACTTACTGACGAAATATGATCCATGCACAGATTTTCGATAGAAAACTTCATAGCCCCTCGGGAAATGCAAGGCATGTAAACATTCACGAAAGGAGTATGTTCAACTTTACGTGCAAAAAAGCAATACAGATAATATCAAACACTGTTTTGTACAAGCAGCTAACTTAATAAAACTAAATTATCAGACCTTTTTTATCACAAGATTCTCCGTGTGTATCTTGATGACTTACATGAATAAAGTAGGATGAGACGCCATTAATATTGACAAAAAAATCTTAAGACTAGAATATCTACTATGCTGACAGAAATGTGCAATTTATAAAAAAAATACTATTAGAACATTTGACATACAAACATCTTTGCCAAAACTATTCAAGAACATTCATTGAATAGGTCACTAACAATCACTACCGATATCAGTAACAAAATTGGTGCCGTTTGAAAAAAAAATATAAATTTACATTATTGCATTTAGACTAATACTTATCAAAATGTAGGAACGAAATGACTTTGTTACCTTTCTTTCTAAGTGACAATTCTACAGCGTTATGTCCACTGAGGTTAAGCCTAAAAGCATAAAATATTAATTTCTTATACATGTATAGATCAGCTTTGACACTTGAAACGGAAATATATGCAAATTAATTAGAAATATATTGAACATTATATGTTTGTGCTATTATAAGTGCGACTGAGTGAAAAGCATTTTAACGCTTTTAAATTCTGAGTCATTAACCACAATTAAAATAATTGTTCTGAAAAAACGGAGTGAGCAAATGATCTTAAATTTTGCAAACAAGTTATTGGTATAGACTGGAACAGTATGTTGAAAATTTATTTGCATTCCCAGTTTTTAAAAAAAAAGTCAGTGAAATCCCTTTAAAAGACGCCACCAAAACTTCTTCAATTACTTGTTATGTTGACATAGAGAATTATTTGCAACACGATTCTGATACTCCGTGACACTGCCATAACTGTATCATATTTTATTATATTGATTATAACATAAATACGACCATCTAATACCCTCAGGTGTTCATGAAACATAATATCGCAATATAGCTCTTGTAAACGTAGGTAAAGGTAAATGACTTATACAAGTGTACACGTGTACATGAGTAAGTACTTTATAATAGTATTAGTAGAATGACGAATGTGCTAGGGTTCACCAAATAAAGGGCACGAGCACCTTCCGTTCTACATTGAGCTATATAAATGTATGACGCTTTTAGTTAACTTACAAACGAATTATTTGATGTTGTTTATTCTTCTTTGTGAATTACGCATTAAATATTTCTTATTGATAACAATGACAGCCAAACTTTTATGGTTTGGAAAATGTTACATACAGACCTTTCCTTTCTTTAATGACCAAACGTTAGGGATAGGCAATTGGACTGAAAATGGCTTCCGAATGTCAACGAACGGCTTACTTTTCTATCATATTTCTTGTTTTCAATTAAACAGCTTTCATAGAAGAAAAACAAACAGATTCAAAGCGGTATTTTATTATTAATATTATATGCCATAGTCAGTCTGTTTGCGTATTCTTTTATTAATTAGCTCTGATTAGTTTATTAGACTCGTCGTGATTCATTAATGACTAATCTTAAGCGCTAATAACAAGATGTAAGCGGCTTTATTATTTTATATGTTTTAATGATGTTGACAATATTTCATCTCCTTTATATTTGGGTAGATAGATTTTCATTCATATACACTTATTATAGGCGTAGCAAACCAAGAATCATTGTCAGAACCAATCCTTTCCGTTGCGTGCTCGTTGCAGATCACGATCAGTATATTCTAAGTACCAGTGATGAATGGATGATCTGTGGAGACTAACTCGTAAGAATGGCTTCTTAAAGATCCAACATGGATGATGAGTGTATGAGTGCAGCATGTCAAGAAGCAGCCGAGGGACTATAGATGGGGACAGGAGACAGGAGTAGAGCATATATTCTTATCCATATGGGTTCGATCAGGTGAACGGTATAAATTAACTGAACATGCACGCACGCATATATAAATACAATACCTTTAAAAATCTTAATTGTTGAAAAGATTTAGCACTTATCGCAATTTCTTTGTTTAAATTGCAAAAATCTAAATAAGAGAAAAATAAAATAAAACTGTTTTACACTCTGGCATTGAGAATTCATTGACAGTATCAGCAGGCATGTGACCTTACCACTTTATGTCATATAAATGTTTTTGAGTTTTTTTAATGAATGATTCAATTATAAAATATAAGACAAATATATTAACACAAATTATTCCTTAGCATCACTAACGATGATTGACCTAGTGTAGAATTTCTCAGAAATTGAGAAATAAGTAATGAAATTACCCATGAAAAATCTCACCAATGTTCAGGAATTTAAATCAGTAAAAACTTTTATCCTCTAATTAACTGGTCCCATTTTTTATAATTAGAGTATTTAAGGCATTTATCATACATTTAGTGCTAAACTGTTTTCTTTAATGGGGTCTAGGATCGTGAGAAACCGACTGAAATCATTAACGAATTTGTCAGTGCAAAATTAGAATTAAATACATATCGTATTATGTTTACATGTCTAAATATTTGCCTTGTAGTGCATTTTTCTCAGCTAAAAGGTGTATGATTGTTAACATCTGAAGCATGTTTGTCACCAGTTTTTAATACGTTAACCAAATTAGGTCAATATCGTGGTTAGTTATTATTGTAGGAATGAACTTTAATGAATGTAAGACGAATGTATGGCACGTATAATTTCCTTAGATTTCCAATAGAAGCCATGTCGGTATTTATTAACATACAGTCGACGAAACGGCCTTCAGTTTTTTCTCGACCGTCTTGTTACTTTTAATGATTCCAGGCAAAACAATACAGTTCTTTATGAACTCGATAATGTTTTGTAGAAAATTTACGTACAAAGGTAGCTTTAGAGCTTAATTTAAGCATGTAAGCATGTGCTATAAACGGCATTATGATGACGTATATATATATTATTTATTTCAAATCCGATGAACTTCCAGCGTTTCAACCACATGATGTTCCTAGGATCCAATCTTACCAATTTAGCCTCCTTACCATTTTTAGAGTCCAAAATATCCATTCAAATGCGCATCGTACCCTATATAGCGTCGTTTTCGTTTTTAAAGTCCAAAATATCTATATCAAATACCTAGCCAGATTTTTATTTTCAGGGTAAAAGATTCATATCAATTCCTTATTGTACTCAAAGTAGCAAAGTTCTGTCAGAAAGTAAAAATGTGAAATTAAAAGATGGTATAATATATTGTTGAGAAGGATAGTGATTCTATATATATATTGGACTCAGCTAATCTGCCATCATCTTGTTCAATAAAGGTTTGGCACTTGTGTACTCATCCAATAGAATTCAGTATTTTACTCAGCAATGTATAATAACCTCTAATAAATTTAGTATATATACTATTGTTTAAAACACTGTGTCGAATTTCTAATTTATCACCTACATCTTTTTATTTCTTCCTAGCACCGATCAAGTAAGTCAAAATCACCCAAGTCTTTTTATTTTGTAGAACGTATGGAAATGTCATAACTTGATCGTAGAAACGTAACCTTTAATAGTGTTTCACCTGCTTCGGTCAACAGTATTACATTTTTACAACAGGAAAGAAAAAAAAATACTAGAGCTTAACTTAAAGAAAATCATTACTTGAACAAATTTATCACCAATCTTACTTTATGACTTATCTGTTCCTGATAGTGAGTCGGTAGCTCTTTTTGTCATTTTCAATAGCAGATAAGTCAAACTCGAAAAGCAACACCCCATTTTATTTCATACTCATGTTTGAACTTTCTTGTCTGCCATGGTGCAAAGTTTGCTGAAATTTTTCTGCCATATGTCCTGTTTTCGAAGAAAAAATATAGTTTTGTTATAGTATTAAAGCATTGAATCGAATTGTTTTACAATTTTGTGTAATGATAAAAAATAATTTATTTTGAATTATCTGCTCTTGAAAATTACCAAAAGGGCAAAAATTCCTCTTTGAAAGATAACTGAAATGAAATATCTTAAAAAAGATACTCGGCCTAGGTAAATCTGCTTTTACTTGCAAAATTATTCTTCTTTCTATTTTTGAGGCATTGTTTCTACCACCAGCACAACCCAATAACCTTGTGACCATAATTATCATAATAATCATTGTAGATTAAAAGATTTCTACTTATTATGTTCAATAAGTTATCAAAAAGAAGTTCAAAATAATGAAACTTCATTGAACCCTAGATAGCAAGAATTCAAGTGTGTCCTTTAAGATCCTTTGTTTCCTTTACTTATTATTCATAAAAGTATCATTATTTATACCTAAAAGTCTCACTGCACATCTCCATTCTTCGTAAATGATTCATAGCTACTTGCGTATTAGCCATTTGTTTAAGAAAAATAACGAGATACGTCTAAGTGGTTTCGAGAAATTATTTAAAATTCCAATTATTTTAATACATTTCATTCATGTTAAATTGATGAACTGCATTGAGCATAAGCAGCGATCAATGTCGCTAAATTGACTCAATTAAGTTCCGATTAAATATTCATTTTCTAATTTACATACATGACATATTTGTAATACCGTTTTATAATACTACTGCAATTTTGTTCAGGTAACACCGGATTCTCACTTTAAGTCGGTGACAAAGATATGAATAAGTATCTGCGTAAGTATATACATGTGGAGTCAATAGATGAACATCGGAACTCTAATATTTTAGGCAGGTCATAAACAAAAGTTTTGATACACGTCCCCGATTGAATACTTTTCCGGGTTTTTTTTATTAAATGTTTAAAGGGACTCCACTGAGGTTATTTTTTTTTTGACATGACGGAGCTGGAAATAATTTTTCGAGATTAAAATGTTATATTTGCTGTAGGCATAAAATGCGAAATTTCATCTCATTCGTACGCTTCGTTTTTCCAGATTTAGTATTCTAATAGTTTTTGGGCTACGCAACACACAAGTTTAAAAGTGCAAATTTATACTACGTCGAACCAAACTGAATTCATCCACACGCAAAACCCAAAGTGCACAGCTGTACATGCTAATAAACATTCCAGTCAAGTTTTATATTCTAGTTCAGGCATTTTTAGAGGTACACTTGACACAACATTAAAGAATGGTTTTTTTCTAAGTTCAGGGCAATTACTCTACAAAATTTACTGAATAAATCCAAAAGAAACCCCAAATGGCATAAACTTTCATGACTCCTGGTCAAAAACCCTTTGAGCTACGCATCACGCAAGTTGAAAATTTAAAATCTATACTAAAATAGAGTGAAATAAGAATCCCTAAAGAAAGCCCAACGCGACAAAATTGAAAATGTTGCAGGCTCGGTTTGATTGAGCCTGTTCATGGACGGTACTGTCAAGTGCAAACTACCGTTCACGCCCCCTAGCACCGGCTTAAGCAGAATTCAACATTTAACATGAACTGGTAAAATTTAGAATTTTGAAACATCCACAGATGTGTTCATATGGCGGTTATCATGGAACCTTCAACGTGACACGTTAGTGCCATTCCATGAAAAGCGGCATATGGTCCCCAATTAAAAAAATGCGTGTGCCCTAAACGAGAAAACAATGGGCGGAACTAAATAAAATGAAATTTTGAAAGGGGATCTGAGGTTATGAAGCCTGCATATCACAGATATAACGTCAAGGGCAAGAGGTCTAGAAAACTGAATCAATCCACGCGAAAAAAAAACCAAGGTGCATAACTTCACATGTTGATCAATATTCCTGTAAAGTTTCTTGATTCTGGCCCAAGCCCATTATGAGATACACATGACACAACATTTTGGAACAGTCTTTTAATAAGTCAAGGGCACTTACTCTACAAATTCTGGTTAAATGTACAAGCAAATCACAAGGTGCTTAACTACAAATGCTGACCAACAGTCCTGTAAAGTTTCATGACTCTAAATCAAATATCTTTTGGGCTACGCGCGACACAAGTTGACCTTTGCAAGTTTTTACTAAGTCAAGGGCAATAACTCTGACAAAACTAAATTAATCCAATTGCGAAACCCCAGGTGCACAATTTCACAAGCTGAGCAACATTTATGTTAAGTTTCACGACTCTAGTTACGCACCGCACAAATTTAAAAATGCAAATTTTTACTAAATCAAGAACACTAACTCTACAAATACTGAATAAATGCACAAGTAAACCCCAAGGAATTTCATGACTCTATGCCGAATGATTTTGGGCTACGTATGACACAAGTTGAACATTGAAAATTTTAACTAAATCAAGGACAATAACTCTAAAAGTAATACGCAATACTCAGGGTGCACAGCTACACATGCTTACTAACATTTCTGTAAAGTTTCATGGCTCTAGGTCAAATACTTTTTGGGCTACACTTGACACAAGTTGAAAATTGAAAATCTTAACTTTTAGTTAAATCAAAAACAATAACTCTACAAATGATTGCTATTCAAATATGCAGATTTATCTAAAATATTATTTTATCGCATATTATGGATTGCCAAACGTATAAGGTTTAAAATCTTAGCAATGCAAATGAAAATGTTAACAACATGTTGGAAATTTTGCTCAGTATAATTACCAAATAAAATTAAGTCACTGGCCAATTACTTGCACCATCATTTGCTTCTGTTGCCTTTAGGTAATTAGTACAGTTATAGTGATTTAGTATTTTGTATGGAAGGCAAAATACTACTTTGTTCACATTTTGCTAATACAAAATTTCACACTCCAGGTGATAAGCATGTAACATTCTCTAAATCCATTATTTTAACGTTATAAAACACATGTTTGCCATTCCTAAATAAGGAAAATATTGTTTATTTCTCAGGCAAAATATAGAAATATAGCAGCCTATAGACTTGAACACAGACACGAGCAAAATAATGTACATGTAGTCTCTCTTTATCAAAGAAAGGAATAAATAATAATAAGACAAAACCAGTTTTTTCATATCCTGTTTATTTTCTGTCTGTGAACTAATTACACTAAGTAGAAAAAACATAACCTGACAACTGGCATAACATCGAACAATGTAAAATATAACCGAAGTCAGCTGGAGGGAGATTGTAACAATTTATACAGAATTCACACTTAATCAAGACCAACCATTTTGTTTCTAGATGATTGTTAAAATTTCAGACAGGGGCCAGACTCCGAGTGGAGCCACTGACCGTTCGTAAGCTAGCTGGATAGCTTCCTCGCCAGAAAGAATTCAAAGACCCTTACAGGAATCAAATCCCACAACAGTGACGAGCAAGGGGTTTGAAGCTGAACACCTTTACCACTCGGCAACGGAAGCAAATAAGTTAAACAGGGTGATACCATTTTCTAAATTATTAGCTAAAAATGTATTGGTCCCGTCTAAACAATTGGTTTTAATTAATTCAAAATGTTAAAAAAGTCATGTACATCTACTAGTTGCAAATGAGTACTACTCAGTACTGAGTTATACATATCTAGGCATTAAAAATAAAATTTCTCGGTCATATATTAGATAAAAAGTGTACCAAAGTTCTGAAATAAACCAAGTTACAAGATTTTTCTTTTAATTTCCTTACTTCAAAAGAGTTTAAACATAGACTCCTACCTGAAATTCATGTTCATATATTATGTTTTTATTGATTTAAGATACTGTGGAAACTATACAAAATATAGAAAACTGACCATTCTTCTGTAATTGATAACTTAAATCAAGGATTAAATTGAGTAGTATATCAACAAACTGTCACTGTAACCTTGCATGAAGCTGTGTAAACAATTCTGAAATCAGCCCGAAGAATAAGTAAACAACCCAGCGGCAGCGTTCGTAAAGCAACCTTTCAAAAAATCCATATCTTTCAATTTCCTAGCCGCTTTTTTAATGTTAACACATCTGTCAACACTTATTTATTGTCTGTAACAATCCTCAAATAAGTTTTCATTCTTCTAAAAAGATGTATGACTAACAAATGCAAATGATATCCCTCTGACTCAAACACAATTATTTTCCTCCCGTGAAATACACAACTTTTATAAATGGCGACCGCTTACATTTCACAGAGCCAGGTCTAATATAAATTCGCCGTAAGTAACAGAAATAAGGATGAATGTTTGATTTTTTCTCCTACTAGAATTGTTTTTTTTTTTTTATTAAAACAAGCGATCATTCATATTATTTAAATAAAATGAATAATAGCATCGCCATTTAACGTTAATTGTCGAACTTATTTTTCAGCCCAAGACGTCTTGTATTTTATGTGAAATTCGACTAAATGAAGCTACCAGTGGGGAAAACAGATGTTAATATTAAAGTTAATATAAGGGAAATTTCATTTAAACTTGTTTTTAAGCATAAAATAAAAACAAAATTTGTTTGTTTGTTATGTAAGATGAAAGTTTATTTCATCTCGTGAACTTAAAAAACAGTATTCTCACTCGGGGCTACGCCACTCGTGAGAATACTGTTATTAAAGCTCACTCGATGAAATAAAATTTGATCTTACACACAAACAAACATCTATTATATATTGTAGCACAATGGATCGTGCATGCACTTGCTCCTTGATTCACTTGCACCCAATACGACCCAGAAAATGGATTTACATTTAATTATCTAAAAAAAAAATCTTAATTTTTAGTTCCAACAATGAGACCTTCACAGAGCAGCAGTAGGACCAGTACAACATCCAGCACAAGTATTCTCAGCCACTCAGAACTGACTTCACAACCTGTTTGCTGATAACAACCAATCGAAACACTTATGTCATAACAACTTGGTTTTTGCTTAAGTCTTGGACAATAATGTTCTCAGCTAGTCAGGTCTACTGCCTAAAATGATGCATAAGCAAAATTATATATAGCTTGTTGAAAGGAAGAAGAAAGTTTCAAAACGTTCTTTTCTTGTTGTTGTTACTGTTTTATTGTTAATATGTTTATTACACTTTTAAGACATAGTTAACATGTATATATTCAGAGATCCGTCATCAAGTAAGCTTTTATGTGCATGTTGTTTACACATCAAACATATGTTTTGTTTTTCTCTATGGACTTGTAAACACGCTATAATATATTATGCTATTATACATAATTCGGTTTAGTCAGTCAACAGAAAATATACAGAGCAAAGAATTTTCTTTAGAAAGAAAGACACGACAGCTTTTGATTACTGAATCATAACATTCAATAAGTAACTTCAAGGAATTATTATATAAAAAATGACCACTTGCATTTTGTAATGAATTATTGTGAATGTTATATTACTTAATTGGGGCTTAAATGATATCAATTCTTTAATGACCAAACGTTAGGGATAGGCAATTGGACTGAAAATTGCTTCCGATGTCAACGAACGGCTTAATTTTCTATCATAGTTCTTGTTTTCAATTAAACATCTTTCATAGAAGAAAAAAAACACATTCAAAGCGTTATTATATTAGTATCATTATTATTTCACATAGTCAGTCTGTTTGTGTGTTCTTTTATCGTTGATTCATTAATGACTAATCTTAAGCGCTAATGACAATATGTAAGCGGCTTTTTTATTTTCATATGTTTTAATGATGATGACAATATTGTTATCCCCTATATATATGGGTAGATAGATTTTCATTAATATACACTTATTATAGCCGTAGCAAACCACTGTTCATTGTCAGAACCAATCCTTTCCGTTGCGTGCTCGTTCCGTTGGAAGCAAAGACAAGTCGCGATTAGTTTATTCTACGTACCAGGGCTAAATGGATGACCTGTCGAGACTAACTCGTGACAATGGCTTCATAAAGATCCGTTTTGGAAGAAACATTGTGTTGGTCCAACTTGGATGATATTGTGTAGTATCATTGCCACCACTGAGTGCAGGAATTATCAAACAATAACCGATCGACAGCATGTCAAGGAGCAGCCGAGGGACTACAGATTGGGACCGGAGAAGCGCATATATTCTTATCCATATGGATTCGATCATGTTGCCAGTCTATAAAAAGCGAACACGCGCGCACGCATATAAAAATAGGGGCCTCCGTGGCCGAGTGGTTAAAGTCGCTGACTTGAGACAACAGGTCCCTCACCGCTGTAGGTTCGATCCTCACTCGGGTCGAAATCTTTCATGTGAGGAAGCCATCCAGCTGGCTAACGGAATGTCAGTGGTTCTACCCAGGTGCCCGCTCGTGCCTGAAATAATACCCGGTGGGGCACTTGGGGTCTTCCTCCACCAATAAAGCTGGGAAAAATTCGACGAAAAAATCTCGGCGGGACGCTCTAGGATGGCCCGACTTGAGTGTACGGTCGCCCATATGGGCTTTCCGGTGGCGACCTTAAATAATCGCATTAAAAAAAGCATATATAAATGCAATACCTTTAAAAATCTTAATTGCAGTGTCTATTCTAGGAGGGACGATGGGGGGGGATTCACCCATATTTTTGAGAATTCACCCCTATTTTTTCAGAGGAAGGGGGAAAATTTTACATAGACAAAGAAGGAAAAAGATCAACAAATGTAAAAAAAATTCTCACTTTTCGATAAAAATCCCCCCTGTTTTTTAAAATCCTAGAATAGACACTGTAATTGATGGAAAAGATTTACCACTTATCGAAATTCCTTTGTTTAATTTACAAAAATATAAATATGAGAAAAGTAAAATAAAACTTTTCTACACTCTGGCATTGAGAATTCATTGACAGTGCCAGCAGGCTTGTGACATTACCGTTTTATGTCATATAAATGTATCAGGATTTTATTTTTTAATGAATGATTCAATTATAAAATATAAGACAAATATATTAACACAGATTATTCTTTAGCAGAACTAACGATGATTGACCTAGTGTACAATATCAGAATTTCTCAGAAATTGAGAAATAAGTAATGAAATTACCCATGAAAAATCTCATCAATATTCAGGCATTTAAATCAGTAAAAACTTTTATCCTCTAATTAACTGGTCCCATTTTTTATAATTAGATTCTTTAAGGCATTTATCATACATAAAGTGTTATACTTTTTTCTTTAACGGGCTCTAGGATGGTAAGAAACCGATTGATATTATTAACGAATTTGTCAGTTTGTTTGTAAAAGTGCAAAATTAGAATTAAAAACATATCGTATTATGTTTACATCTCTAAATACTTGCCTTGTAAAACATTTTTCTCAGCTATGAAAAATGTATGATTGTTAATATCTGAAGCACGTTTGTCACCATTTTTAATACGTTAACCAAGTCGGGTCAATATCGTGGTTATTATTATTATTATAGGAATGAACTTTAATGAATGTAACACGAATGTAGGGCACGTATAATTTCCTTAGATTTCCAATAGAAGCCATGTCGGTACTTATTAACATACAGGCGTGGAAAAGGCCTTCAGCTTTTTTTTCCCGTCCCTCTTATTACTTTTAATGATTCCCGGCAAAAATACAATTCTTTATGAATTCGATAATGTTTTGTAGAAAAATTAAGTACAAGGTAGCTTAAGAGTTTAATTTAAGCATGTAAGCATGTGCTATAAACGGCATTATCATGACGTATATATATTATTCATTTCGCACCCGATGAACTTCCATCGTTTCAACCACATGATGTTCCTATAGAAATCATTATCGGATCAAATCTTACCAATTTAGCATCCTTTCCATTTTTAGAGTCCAAAATATCCATTCAAATGCGCATATTACCATATATGGTCTTGTTTTCATTCTCAAAGTCCACAATATCTATATCAAAAACTTAGCCAGATTTTTATTTGCAGGGTAAAAGATTCATATCAATTCCATATTGTACTCAAAGTAACACAGTTCTTTCAGAAAGTAAAAATATGAAATTAAAAGATGGCATCACACATTGTTGAGAACGATACTCGGCTAGCATCTCGTCCAATAAAGGTTTATGCACTCGTCCAATAGAATTCAGTATTGTACTCAGCAATGTATAATAACCTCTTATATATATTGTATATGCACTATTGTCGAATTTCTAATTTATCACCTACATCTTTGTTTAATTTTTTCCTAGCACGGATCAAGTAAGTCAAAATCACCAAAGTCTTTTTATTTTGTAGAATGTATGAAAATGTCATAACTGGATCACAAAAACGTAACCTTTAATAGTGTTTTACCTGCTTCGGCCAACAGTATTACATTTCTTACAACAGGAAAGAAAAAAAATATTTACTAAAGCTTAACTTATTACTTAACAAATTTATCACCAATCTTACTTTTTTGAGTTGTCTGCTCCTGATAGTGAGTCGGTAGCTCTTTTTGTCATTTTCAAAAGGAGATAAGTCAAACTCGAACAACAACACCCCGATTTATTTCATATTCATGTTTGTACTTTCTTATCTGCCATGGTGCAAAGGTTGCCAAAATTCTTATTCGAAATTTTTCTGCCATATGTCCTATTTTTGAAGAAACATGTAGTTTGTTATAGTATTAAAGCATTGAATAGAATTATTTTACAATTTTGTGTAATGACGGGAAAAAGTTTTCTTTTGAGTTATCTGTTCTTGAAACTTACCAAAAGGGCAAAAATTTCTCTTTGAAAGATAACTGAAAAGAAATATCTTTAAAAAAGAAAGTCGGCCGAAGTAAAGCTGCTTTTACTTGCAAAATTATTCTTCTTTCTATTTTTGAGCTATTGTTTCTACCACCAGCACAACCCAATAACCTTATGACCATAATTATCATAACAAGCAATTATCATAGTATTGCAAGCAATCCATAAGTCCCCTACCGGTTAGAACCCCATCAGCATTCTGAAGGGCCATTGGCCATTCACTAATGTTTAAATTTTTCTCTATTTTAAGTAAATTTGTTGGAAATGTTCTTTAAAAGTGATCACAGGAAAGAGTTTTTATGAACAGACAGACAGACGGACTGAAGGACACTCTAAAGTTAATATTTGAAACATCCCTGTTACCAAAATATTACATTTTTAAAAGCAAAATTCTTGAAGAGGAGATAACTCTTGAATTAAAGATGCAATTTCATAAAAATTGTCAGCTCTTTTTGACTAATCACAAATATTGTTATATTTGCCATGTTTTAAGCCTATTTGTTGCCAAGGCAATCAATATTTTTTCAAAATAGGAAGAAAAGATAAGACATGCATAATCTCCAGACTGCCATCTACCCATATTTCAAGTTTCATAAAAAATATTTCCAGTACTTTTTGAGTAATCACTGGATTCAGTTAATGTGTAAAATTTGCCATATTTTCAGTCTATGTGTTGCCATAGCAACCAGAATTTTCAGCATAGGAAAAAAAGAAAAAGACGTGCATAATCTCCATACTGCCATCTATCCATATATCAAGTTTCGTTATACGCGGGATCCAGTTTATGTGTAAAATTTGCCATATTTTCAGCCTATTTGTTGCCATAGCAACCAGAATTTTCAACATAGGAACAAAAAGAAAATGACGTGCATAATCTCCATACTGCCATCTATCCATATATCAAGTTTCATAAAAATATTTCCAGTACTTTTTGAGTTATCACTGGATCCAGTTTATGTGTAAAATTTGCCATATTTTCAGCCTATTTGTTGCCATAGCAACCAGAATTTTCAACATAGGAAGAAAAGAAAAAGACGTGCATAATCTCCATACTGCCATCTATCCATATATCAAGTTTCATAAAAATATTTTCAGTACTTTTCAAGTTATCGCGGGATCCAGTTTTGTGGACGGACGGACTGACGGACTGACAGACAGACGGACGGACGGACAGACGGACGGACAGACGGACGGAGGGTAAACCTAAAGTCCCCTCCGGTAAACCGGTAGGGGACTAATAATCATTGTAGATTGAAAGATTTAATGTTCAATAAGTTAAACAAAAGAAGTTCAAAGTAATGAAACTTCATTGAACCCTAGATAGCAAGAATTCAAGTGTGTCCTTTGAGATCTATTGTTTCATTTACTTACTATTCATTTGTTTCATTTACTTATTATTCATTTGTTTCCTTTATTTTTTTTATAAAAGTATCATTATTCATACATAAAAGTCTCACTGCACACCTCTATACTTCGTAAATTATTCATAGCTACTTGCGTATTAGCCATTTGTTTAAGAAAAATAACGAAATACGTCTAAGTGGCTTCGTGAAATTATTTTTAAAACTCCAATTATTTTAATACATTTCATTCATGTTAAATTTAAACTGCATTGAGCATTAATAAGCAGGGAGCAATATGTCGCTAAACGGACTCAATTAAGTTCCGATTAAATATTCATTTTCTAATTTACATACATGACATATTTGTAATACCGTTTAATAAATCTACTGCAATTTTGTTCAGGTAACACCGGATTCTCACTTAGATATGAATAAGTATATGTGGAGTCAATAGATGAACATCGTAACTCTAATATTTTAGGCAGGTCATACACATTATTTTGATACGCGTCCCCGATTGAATATTTCTCCGGGTTTTTTTTTAATAAATGTTTGAAGGGACTCAACTGAGGTTTTTTTTTTTTTTTTGACATGACGGGGCTGGAAATAAATTTTCGAGATTAAAATGTTATATTTGGTGTAGGCCTGAAATGTGAAATTTCAGATCATTCGCACACTTCGAATTAGTATTCTAATAGTTTTTGGGCTACGCAACACACAAGTTGAAAAGTGCAAATTTATACTACGTCGAGGGCAATAACTGTAGCATAACTGAATTCATCCACATGTAAAACCCAAAGTGCACATCTATACATGCTAATCAACATTACTGTCAAGTTCTTTATTCTAGCCCAGTCACTTTTAGAGGTACGCGTGACACAACATTAAGGAATGGTTTTTTTTTCAGGGGAATTACTCTACAAAATTTATTGAATAAGTCCAAAAGAAATCACCAAGTGCATAATTAGACATGCTGGCCAACAGTCTTGTAAATTTTCATGACTCCTGGTCAAATACTCTTTGAGCTACGCATCACGCAAGTTGAAAAATTAAAATCTATACTAAGTCAAGGGCAAGAGGTCTAGAATACTGAATAATCCACGCAAAAAACCAAAGGTTACAACTTCACATGTTGATCAATATTCCTGTAAAGTTTCTCGATTCTGACTCAAGCCTTTTATGAGATACACATGACACAACATTTTAGAACAGTCTTTGGGCACTTACTCTATAATTTTTTGTTAAATGTACAAGCAAGCCACAATGTGCTTAACTACAAAATTAATGCAGTCCTGTAAAGTTTCATGACTCTAAATCAAATATCTTTTTGGATACGCTCTACACTAATTGACATTTGCAAGTTTTTACTAAGTCAAGGGCAATAACCCTGACAAAACGCAATTAATTCAATTGCGAAACCCCAGGTGCACAACTTCACATGCTGAGCAACATTTCTATTAAGTTTCATGACTCTAGTTACGCACCACACAAGTTGAAAAATGCAAATTTTCACTAAGTCTAGGACAATAACTCTACAAATACTGAATAAATGCGCATGTAAACCCCAATGAGTTTCATGACTAGGTCCGATGATTTTTGGGCTACGTATGACAAAAGTTGAAAATTGCAAATTGTAACTAAGTCAAGGGCAATAACTCAAAAAGTAATGAATAATTCCGAACGCAAAACCACAGGTGCACAACTACACATGCCGACATATTTCTGTAAAGTTTCATGACTAGGTCAAATACATTTTGGGCTACACTTGACACAAGTTGAAAATTGCAAATCTTAACTAAGTCAAGAGCAATAACTCTACCAATGATTGCTATTCAAATATGCAGATTTATCTAAAATATTATTTTATCGCATGTTATATATTGCCTAACGTATTAAGTTTAAAATCTAAGCAATGCTTATGAAAATGTTAACATTTTTTAAAGGTCTAGTTGGAAATTTTGCTCAGTATAATTACCAAATAAAAAATTAAGTCACTGGCCAATTACTTGCACCATCATTTTTAGGTAATTAGTAGTTATTGTGATTTAGAATTTTGTACGGAAGGCAAAATACTACTTTGTTTACATTTTCCTAATAACATATAATGTATAAATTTCACATTCGTTTCTTCATTCTTCAGGTAATAAGCAAATTCTGAGGCAAAATGTAGAAATATAGCAGCCTATAGACTTGAACACAGACATAAGCAAAACAATATACATGTAGTCTCTTTTCATAAAAGAAAGGAATAAATAATAATAAGACAAAACCAGTCTTTTCAAATCCTGTTTATTTTCTGTCTGTGAACTAATTACACTAAGTAGAAAAAACATAACCTGACAACTGGCATAACATCGAACAATGTAAAATATAACCGAAGTCAGCTGGAGGGAGATTGTAACCATTTATAATAAATTCACACATAATCCAGACTTAGACAAACCATTTTTTTTTCATAATTGTTAATATTTCAGACAGGGGCCAGACTCTGAGTGGATGAGTGGAACCACTGACAGTTTGTAAGCTAGCTGAATAGCTTCCTCGCCAGAAAGAACTCAAAGACCCTGACTGGAATCGAATCCCACAACGGTGACGAGAAAGTGGTTTGCAGCTGAACACCTTTACCACTTGGCTACGGACGCAAATAAAAGTTGAACAGGCTGAAAACCATTTCAAAATTTTTAGCTTAAAATATATTGGTCCCATCTAATTTTAACAAGAAATATAAACTCTTTAAACCATAGGTTTTAATTAATTCAAAATGTTAAAAAAACCTTAGTGTACATCTTTATGTCCTACTAGTACCACTAGTTTCAAACGAGTACTACTCCGTTATACATATCTTGTCATTAAAATATAAAATTTCTCGAGGTCATATTTCAGATTAAAAGTATACTGAAGTTCTGAAATAAACCAAGTTACAAGAAATTTCTTTTAATTTCCTTATTTAAAAAAAGTTTGAACATGAACTCCATGCCTGAAATTTCATGTTCACATGTTATGTTTTATTGATTTAACATTCTGAGTAGATATAGTAGTAAATATTGAAAACTGCCAATCTTCTGTAAATGACAACTTAAATCAAGGATGAAATTGAGTAGTATATTAACAAACTGTCACTGTTACTTTGCATGAAGCGGTGTCAACAATTTTACAACAAGGGGTTCATATTTCATACATATATGATTAAGCAATGATATATGTTAAATGGAAATTAAGAACTTTGTGACATTACCATGAAAACATAGGAGCAGCAAAAAATAAATGTAAAACAATTTCATCACACAAAAAATTAAACAGTAACTTTAATTCCTGATAAGCTGAGGAAAATAATGGAACCAAAAACATTTGTATTATTTCATTTTTTCATACTTTTGATTGCACATAAAAAATGTATTTACATTAACATGAAGTCATTTCAAACTTACATTTAACACAAACAATTATAATAACAAACAAATTTATAATACAAATGTCATTTTTGCAGCTGTAAGTAAGGACTAGAAACTAAACTTTACAAACACTTAATACATAAATGTTATCCGTAACTGTTAATTTCATATATTTTTATATCTGTAAATAAAGGTACAGTTATATTCATGATTTTTCATTTATCATATTTTATTAAAGATTTACTTGATATAAGATCACCTACTCAATCTACATATATATTAATTTAATTTTGTGTTATTTTAACATTTGTGTTATGTACAGGGCATTTCAAATATGCATTTGTACATATAATGCCCACAAGTTAATTGCAATACAATTTAAAACCAAGCATTTTTCGATATCTTCATATATACAGTCAAACTTGTCAACAAGGCCACCAAGGGGAAAGTGTGAAAGTGGCCTTTGTTTGGGGGTGGGGATAATATCATTTTGCTTGATAAGCATTTATTTTAAATCCCCCATATACACAAATGTATACTTTTCGTACACTGAAAATAATAACTTTTCATTAACTATTCTGATAAAACACATTATAGACAAAATATAAACAATAAGGAATGTTAAACACGGCAAACCGAGCGATATATATAAAACAAAATATATCAATGTACAAATATTTACTAAATTGTGTCAACAAAATGACACTTTGGCATAAATTGCAGGTTTAAAAAAAGAAAACATACCACATTTTTCACTGATGAAAAATCATAAAATAAAAAAGCAAAAAAAAGCTCTTATTTCTATTTACATGAACACTTGACAAATTATTTCATGTCTGTTATAAGGTTTACATTAAAACAATCTACAAACCAGGGGTAACAGTAAAACAAAACATAAACATCTATGACAGCAGGGTTTACATAACCTTGATGTTCTAATTACTAAATGAGTCGCGTCATGACAAAACCATCATAATGGGTTTGCGACCAGCATGGATCCAGACCAGCCTGCGCATCCGCGCAGTCTGATCAGGATCCATGCTGTTCGCTATCAGTTTCTCTACTTGTAATAGAGTTGGTAAGCGAACAGCATGGATCCTGATCAGACTGCGCGGCAAACGCATTATGTTGGTTTTGTCATGACGCGGCTCAAATATAGCCAATTAAGGATACACAACACTGGATGTCTGCACAAATTCAGAACAGTTCTATCACAGTTATAAGCAGAAACAACAGTATTCTATGCATAGTTGACTTCATATTATATTATAAATATGTATAACTAAAAGACAAATATCTATGTAGTTTAAGGTTCATACACTGCAAATGGGAGTGCTTACACATGGTCTTATGGCCCTTCATTACTGTTTCTTAACATTTTAACTCTCTATACAAATTCTTATCTCTATACATATGGTGTTTCTTGTTTCTTAAAAAAATAGAGATTTGAAGACTTTAATACCTTATTCGTCTAAGAAATCTATATATAAATTTAAGCAGAATGGACCAGAGAAAAATCACTTTGTAGGTGAAACACACAAGATGAGTTGTAGCAATGAATTGATTTTCATTTTAGTATTAAGTTCTATATAATGAACCCATATCATAATGTCATTTGAAACTCATCCCCTTTAAACAAAGAAACACACAACGTTATTATTCTGATAATAAATCATGAACCTTAATATGTACAGGTAATGTGTACAAAATTGCTACACAAAAAAACCCACACAAAATAGCATCTGTTTACAAATTATAGGGGAATAATAAAAGAAGGTAAGTCATGTAATAAAAAACAAAGTTTACAGTAACAAATGAGGTATGTAAGGCAATACTAGTTAATGCAAGTCTTATAAACCTTAAAGAAACTAGCTAGTAACTTATATATTTTACATCAGTATATAAAAATTCATTTTGTCTCTCCACAAAAACAATAATAAGTTTTCAGTTTTAATACAAAGAAACAAACAAAACTGTATAATTATAGTAAATCAAAACTACAAATTTACACAATGTACAGATTTGAGATTCAAATAAAACTGATATTTATGCCCCATCAAATGCTTCCTACACTAATTCGAAAGCTGTTTATTTCCTTTTTATTTAAAAATTTTGCATACCTCAATTCCTGCAAATTTAAGCCTCTATTAAGTAATATAACATTCATAATAAATTCATTACAAAATGCAAATGGTCACATCATTATAATAATTCATTCATGATACTAATTGAATGTTATGATTCAGTAATCAAAAGTTATTGGGTGTTTTGACTATATTTCACAGTGAAAGTTCTTTGCTCTGTATTTCTTCAGTTGATTGACCAAACCAAATTATGTATAATAGCATATGTTATAGCGTGTAAGTCCACAGAGAAAAACAATACATATGTTTGATGTGTAAACAACATGCACTTGACGACGGATCTCTGAATATAAATGTAAACTATGTCTTAAAAGTGTAATAAACATATTAACAATAAAAACAGTAACAACACCAAGAAAAGAACGTTTTGAAACTTTCTTCTTCCTTTCAACAAGCTATATATAATTTTGCTTATGCTTTATTTTAGACAGTAGACCTGACTAGCTGAGAACATTATTGTCCAAGACTTAAGCAAAAACCAAGTTGTTATGACACAAGCGTTTTGATTGGTTGTTATCAGCAAACAGGTTGTGACGTCAGTTCTGAGTGGCTGAGAATACTTGTGCTGGATGTTGTACTGGTTCTACTGCTGCTCTGTGAAGGTCTCATTGTTGGAACTAAAATTAAAAAAAAAGTTTTTAGCTAATTCATTTTTCCGAGACTTTGCATTACCAATAAGCCAGAAGCCTTCCCTTTATTTGTACTAAACATGTTCAAATTTTTTATATTCTTAAATATACACTACATTCAGAAGATTTCTGAGGGAAGAAATTAAAGAAAGCTGGGCAAGTTAGCATACAGACTTACAAATTTAATAAAAACATTTTTTCACAGGTCTTCACTGAAAGGTAGACAAATATTTTGGGGATTTAAGGTAAACAGATCGAAAAACTTTGATCAAATCGAAGCATGTGGCAGCAAAACAAATGAAGATTCTTGTGCATACGAAATACTTAGAAAAAGCAAATGAATGACATCAACAAAACAAAAAGCGAAAATAAAGAGAAAATGATGCCCAAAAAGCATTGTATGTAACAATTGAAAGAGAAAAATATGACATGTCAGCTAAGTATCCAAATGAGTAACCTGACCATGCTGACAATACACCTGAAGTACTTTTCTCTTTCAGTAAGTAGGTAAATTTCTGACTTAGTGAAATTACTGTAAGTTTCAGCCATTAACATTAACCAACACTACAAGAAATATTGACACATATCTTGTAAAATGCAACTATCTAAGCCCACAACCTAACATTTTTATGGCAAAATTACCAAAACCATTTTTTTCTGGCGTAAAATGCCATGTTTTTGACATTCAATCAAGAACAAGTTTTCAGAGAAAATACTCAGTAACCTCCCTTTATACCTGGTTTCTGTTAAGTCTTTTTTCTATTTGTTGCTTTATAATTTACTTTACTTCTTGTATGTTTTCACATGTAATAATACTTTAAAGGTGTCCTACTAACCGACCCTCAATTATCTATATTTTTACAATTTTAGTAAGCAAAAGTTTAACTTTCAAGGTTAACTTTACATATTGATGCAGGGCTATTTCATATGTAATTACAATAATATAACTTATACCAAATTTGGCCTATGAGTACAACAAAATGCCCTTGGCAATACATGTACATGTCTGGCCATATTTTTTTGACATTTGATCCTGACTTAAGGGTGATTAAAAAGATGACCAAACAGCTCAACAAAGAAATGTATGACAATTTCTTGGATGACTCTCAACTAACTGACAGATTTATAGTTCAGACAAGAACATTCAACATGGCAGATAACAAAATCACACATAAATCAATGAACATACATTGGCCCAATAAAGAACAAGAAAAATGTGTCCAAAGGACACTTCTGCTCCCACTTCATTCCCATCTCATTGTGGCATATTTTCATACTTATGCACATTTCATAAAGGCCAAGTATAAAGTTAGAAATAAGTAATATACAAGTATATAATCGAAGAATTCCACTCAAATTTAGTCTGTCTATATATTGTGTCATCACCATGATTGTCCAAATTTCAAGAACAGTCATTTATTCTGCTGCCAATCAAAAATTTTGGGAGTATCATGTAATGCATGTAATATGGCGTTAAGTCTGCACATATGTTTATATGTTGCTTTTCATTGGCCAATCAATAAATATATGTTGCTTTTTCCTTGGCCAATCAAAAAGGAATAAGCCATGGCAGAGACATTGCCTATGGACAGTAGATGAACCCTATTAATTTTGAGGTCATCTGGGGCAAAGTCGAGGTTACAGTTACAGAAATAAAGCAAGAAAAATGATAAAAAGTAAGCATGAAAAGTGAAACAATGAATGAATCCAAGGCATAAGAAATTGTTATTAATGAATATAAAGCACATGGATATTATATGAAAGATTCTTCATTTGAGAGAATTTGAAGAATTTATGAAAAAGTAAAAACTCAAACATAATGTCATTTTCTACATTAAATGCATAAATTTAATGAGAAGGTAGATCTTCTTAAAACAAACTACTCTATATCTCGGAAGACAAACATGGCAATTCTGAACACAAACTAATACAGGAATACTTTTCATTTTAATAGGTCTGATTTACATGTGATTATTTTAAAATTCTTCACTTCAAAAACAAGATACAAAAAACTGAGCCTAGTTTGGTAAATCTATAACAATGAACACCTTCCATGACCCTTGATTTCCGGAATACTTTACTTTCAAATTTGAATAAAACTTTTTAAATTAAATTTTAAAACTAAGTGTCTATCTATGCCTTAGGCATAATAATCATGCATGCAAACAGTTGATACACAAGTGTCTGACAACTACATCTGAGCCCTGTCACGACAAAACCAACATAGTGGGTTTGCGACCAGCATGGATCCAGACCAGCCTGCGCATCCGAGCAGTCTGATCAGGATCCATGCTGTTCGCTTACCAACCCTATGCTGGTCGCAAACGCATTACGTTGATTTTGTCATGACACGACTCCATCTGTTTATATACCAGTCTACTCACGCGAGGCAGGCTTGAAACTAAATGTAAAATGCAAATATAATCTCAAAGTGTTTTCAAGCTTAAAGCAATTTTCTTCATTAGACTGTTTTTCATACGATTTGAATAAAATGTTTAATTTTCTATGGATTTTTTAAAAACATTTTCGTCCTAACAAAGTTTTAAATATTCTTTTTCTGTAAATAAGATTTCTAAAGTTATTGCTGATTACTTTTACCACTTCTTTTCAAAGACTAATTACAGTTACCTCCCTTTACATCTGGTTTTTGCGTGTGTTTTTTTCTTTTTTATTTCTTTAAGGGATTTATTTATTATATCTTTCTTTTTAGTTATATATGATAATGCATTCATTATTATAATCAATAATACTTTTGATTCATCTTATTTGTTTTTTGACATTTACGTAGTCTCAAAATAAAATTCTAGCTAACAAAGCTGAACAAATGAATGTAAGATGGCCATTTTATTTTTCAAATTTATGGCTTTTCATGTTTATAAATAAAGATAATAGCATACTGCCCTGCCTATAAACAATAAGATACACTTTTTTCTAGCCTCTAGTCATATATCAAGATAAAGTGTACAAAAATAAAAACATACTGTAGCCCATTCCTTGAAGGAATAGTCTGAAAGCCTCGCTCACTTTGCCTGGCTGCTCCTCTAACGGCATACCACCACAGTCACTTATCTATAACAGAAATATAAACACTCATGAAGATTCATACTTTCACTTATTACTGTAACTTATTATCACTTTTGTTTAATTCTTTGTTTTAGTTTCAACACCAATTTTAACAGTTTTTTGTCATATCTTGGGAAGTCAGTCCACTTACAGGCTTTCCTCGATAACTAACCAGTAGTTAGCATTTTCTTCTCAAGTGACTGACTAGTAATACCACTTGATTTCTGAATCAGCAACTGAATATTTGTATGCAACCTGTGCTGACCAATCCAACACATCTGTTCTGTCAAGGTCTGCACTGTTTGCTATAAAATCAGTATTTGTTTTGAAATTTTCCCAACAAATGATGAATAGTTCAGTCCTGACTGAAAGTGGGGCAAGTTCATTTTAAAAGTGTTAAGGATTTTACTTATTGTTTGCTTGTTAAATGTTCATTCCAACTTGTATGATTAAATTGTTATTGAAATTGTCATGATATTAGAGGGAGAACATATTTAATTCTGTACCAGTACTCCCCAATCTTTTTAAGAAACTGACTAATTCTTCACAAATTACTCAGATCAGAAGTTGAAGGGGATATTTTTAAACATCATATCCTAAGCTAAATATTCATTGAAAAATATGTTCTACATAAAAATCTTGAACTTAAAGAGTTGTCAATAGAAATAACCTTAAGGAAATCTGTCTGTTCTGGGTCCATACGTCCATTCATGTCAACAACATCATCTATATGTGGTGAGTCATCACCTACCAGCATCATGGAGCGGCATCTGTAAGAAAATAAATGATAAACATTAAAAGTTTGCAGAATTATACATCTTACATTATCCTCTATATAACAAAATCTAGCAACTGCAAACATCAAAGTGTCTGTTAGAACTGATATTCTGTAATGTTTGGTTAATTTACAACAAAGTTCTCCATAGCAATTCTTTCAGATCAATCAATTAATAAAACCTTTCTATCAAAATAAATCATAAACATTTTAAATATTTGTATCATACATCTCAGACTTGGATTCAAATGACATGATACATTTTACTAAATAGACACTTCTTGTTAGTCATTCAATTACAGAATGTTACTGTTGATTTAACAGTTAGCGTCTTGGCAGCAATTGAATCTACCCATGCAAACAAAGATCAGCCGGCACAAATCATAGTCTTCACTGTTTGCCATTCAATCAGTACACATTATGATATTTTCCCTCAAAAATATGAATGGTTTTGTCCAGATGGACCAGTCCATTTAATATATATGCATGGAAAGGGTATAAGACAAGTACATACTTGATGGTTCTCACGGTGCCTTTCTTCATCATATCTAACTCACGAATCATGTCAAGATCTGTTCTCCTGTAAAACACCAGCAAGTTTCCTTATAAAATTTTTATAAATATTAAACCATCTTAGTATAGAAAAAAAGAATACAACTTCATGTAAATGTCATTACTCAAATTACATTCAAGCAGCATGTCTCCAGATTCATGCTTATTTTAATGATTATCTTAAAAAATATATTAAATAGTAAAATATTGTCAAGTGAACAAAAAAAGTAATTAGCAACCAATTTAAGATATTTATTACTGCAAAATCAGTCATAAAGTGCAGATAAAATGTAAATCGTTGCTTAATTGCAAATATTTTACTTTTTTTTAAAAAGCCTTAGTACATTTTTCTCAAGGTTGATTTTATTTGAATATTTTGGCCCATCTGGAGGCATGCGGCTTTAACCACTAATACCAAACTTTAACCATGAAAATAAAATATATGCCAGGCATATGACCCATTAACACCCACACCCATAACGACTTGACCTACATGTTTCTAATTATCTTAATCTGTGTCAAACTAGCATCAATGGAATATAATAAACCAACATTTAACAGGAAAATCCTTCAGATACACTAATTACAATATTTTTCTTTTATAATGATAATAATATACTTTAACAGGAATTTCTATGAAAATGAGAGGACAGGTAGAAATTTACATACTTCAGATAGGACTCAATGAACAGAGAGAGATTCTGTGGGTTTATTGACTTTATATAATCCTTGTAGACCATGACAAGATCGTGGTTATCCCATCTTGTTTTCTGAAATTAGAACACAAAATACCATACATTACATTGTATCATAGTTTGGAGACTTTACTATTGAAAATGTGTCACAGTTAGTCTAGATCGTATACACAAACATGTACAGTGCATATACTGGAGTGCAGGTATCAGGTACCCGCACTCCAGTTACTCCATTGTTCTGTTGGAAAAAAAAGGCATGCTCATTGATTGGCTCATTTTTTCTGGGGATTTCTTTTTGTAACCACAGAGAAAGGGATAATGATGATGAAGGCATATTCAGATGCTTGGTCATTGATAACTTTTTTCTGTGGTGACCAGTAGGAATGTGTTTTTATTTTTACCTATGATACAAAAGAGTTTACTTATATAATACCACAAAAAATACACACTAGGTTTTTTTCACAGCATTTTGGGAACATGAACCAACCCCCAGAATTTGGAATTTTTAAAATGTTTAAGACCATTGGGAAAAAACTGACAACATATTGTATACATCAAATAAGATAAAGAAATCAAATATTTGGTAAATCAAATTACTTTCATATTTCACTCATAAGCACAAATTACAATTTTGAATGCAAGATTACAATTTTCTATTGCATTGTGCAGTTAAATGTAACAAAATGACAATATTTTTTTTATCTAAGTTTTTTCCTCCTTGAATTGGGAATTTCTCCTTGAAAATGGGAAAACCCAAACTTTTGGCATTGGGACATGACAGACCCAATATCAGTCATCAAAAGAGGCAAAAAAAAACACCTGGTGTCACACTGACAGTCATAAACCACACATTTACAACAGTTCTCGTAAATCTTTGACAGTCATCAAAGGGGTTTACATAAACCTTACTGTCACAATATTTACAAGAATGCTTCAAATAATTTGTCAAATTCAGAATTTATTTGACAGTTTACATGAGAAGAACAATGCTGCATGTCCCCCACAGCATTTTAACACATCAGTTTACATAAATTATTGCTCAGTCTTAGTTGACAAACCATTACACAATTATTCTATTATTGTTACAAGTATCTGTCTAAAGTTAACAAAAACATAACATTGAAAGGAGGGAACAGTACTCCTAACCTTGATATATAGATAAGACATTTAACTTCCCCCAACTTTAATGTGTTCATAAAATGAAAATGTTTGCATCCAAGCTCCAATCCTAAGGTTAAATTTAAAAATACATTGGTTTTTTTATTAACAGTAAAGTATTACCTTTCCAAACCAGTGCCAGAGCAGGTATTCCTCTGTAAAGTTAGTCATCTGTCCACTCCACAAGTACCAAGAGTTCATCTGAAAATAAATGTAACACTTACAATATGTACACAGTACATGGATAGCTTTCTTACTTGAAAGAAACCGCAGTCCCTGGTGGGATTAGAAGCAAATGGCTTGAAGTATGTAAAGCAATAATCTCTTTTCGAAAACAATATTAGTTCTCCCAAAACAGTAAGACTTCAAAATGAATTTAAGCTTGGTAGAGCAGCACCTCTCAGTAATAACAAAAATCATTGTCACAAAAAGGCTTTTACTTGGTAATTTCTTACTCTTATTGTATAATACTGCAATAGTGTTCTGTGTTACTTACTATCTTAATCAAAATATGGGCTATGGCATAGAAATGAAATATACAAGTTACTTTGTTACTTACCTTTTGATATCCCCATTCAATCCAGCCAGGTTTTGTAGATGTGGCATTTACAAGGACAAGAGAGTCAACACGAGATTGATGCTTCATCTGAAATTACAATTAATAATCTGATTATATTGCTTAATAACAAACCCAGAAAAGATCTTAATTTCTTTTTCTTAATCATATTTGTAATTATGTCTAAAAAAACAAAACAAAACAAGAGGGCCATGATGGCCCTGAGGTCGCTCACCTGTATATAGGCCCCCTGGAGCGGGGCCAGTTTAAACCCCAGGGCTTTTATTTTAACAAACTTGGAAGACACCCATTAGAAGATGTTTCATGATGTTAAGTTTTAACTACACACATATAATGAAAAATAATTATTCCCCCCCCCCCCAACAGGGCAAATTTTAACCCAAGGGCTTTTATTTGAACAAACTTGGTAGACACCCATAAGAAGATGTTTCATGCTAAACATCTAAGCTCTAGCTCATTGGGTTTTTTAAAAGAAGATTTTTTAAGTTTACTATACACATATAGTTTAAAAACAATGACACCCAGGGGCAGGGCCAGTTTTGACCCCAGGGCTTTAATTTGAACAAACTTTGTAGACACTTGCTAGAAGATGTTTCATGCTTAATATCTAAACTCTAGCTATTTGGGTTTTTTCAAGGAAGATTTTTAAGTTTTTGCTATACACATATAAGGAAAATCAATGACCCCCGGGGCGGGGCCAATTTTGACCCCAGGGCTTTTAACTGAACAAACTTTGTAGACACTTACTAGAAGATGTTTCATGCTAAAAATCTTGGCTCTAGCTCTTAGGGTTCTTTAACATAAGAATTTTTAAGTTTTTACTATATACATATACGGAAAATCAATGACCACCTGGGGCGGGGCCAATTTTGACCCTAGGGCTTTTATTTGAACAAACTTGGTAGACACCCATTAGAACATGTTTCATGCTAAATATCTTAGCTCTAGCTCTTTGGGTTTTTTAAAAGAAATTTTTTAAGTTTACTATATGCATTTAGGTAAAATCAATGACCCACTGGGGCGGGGCCAATTTTGACCCCAAGGGCTTTTATTTGAACAAACTTAGTAGACACCCAATAGAACATGTTTCATGCTAAATATCTTAGCTCTAGCTCTTTGAGTTCTTTTAAAGAAGATTTTTTAAGTTTTTACTATATACATATAGGGAAAATCAATGACCCCCTGGGGCGGGGCCAATTTTGACCCCAGGGCTTTTATTTGAACAAACTTGGTAGACACTCACTAGAAGATGTTTCATGCCAAATATCTAAGCTCTAGCTCTTTGGGTTTTTTAAAAGAAGATATTTAAAGTTTTTTTCTTTTGGTTGCCATGGCAACCAGAGTTCTGCATGGAATTATATTCTTTGAACAATTTTTAAAGGTGACCACCAAAGGAACATTCCTGTGAAGTTTGGATGAAATTGGCCTAGTGGTTTATGAGGAGATGTCATTTAAAGTAAAAGTTTACGGACGGACGGACGCCGGACAAAAAGCGATCACAAAAGCTCACCCTGTCACTTTGTGACAGGTGAGCCAAAAAACCTTGGGTTTCCACCAAACCTATGCAATGTACAAGAGAATTGAAATCTGAATTGAATACTTGATTTTATGATTTTTTCAGTCATTAGCAAATTTAATTTGTTAATGTTCTAAACTACTATATGAAATACTTACAGCAAACCTGGAGAGAATATTGGCACCTGATCCTACACCAAACCCTATAAACCTCTTAACTCTGAAACAAATATTTAGAAATTCAGACAATTCATTTACATATTTTCAAATATATATGTATAAAAATAACTCAATTAAGCAATGCAACAATACATTTTTGAAAACAATGACAATACTGCATCAAAGTACAGCCATTTAAACTATATTTTACATAGTCTTGAGACAAACTTCAAGGTCAAGTCTATAATAAATACAGCCATACCATTAAATATAGGAATAATTACAACATCGCAACAACACTATCTTTAATGCTTGCAATAGTTGGCCTTCACTTGAAATCAACCTTACAGAAAGATCAACAGCTTCATAAACACAACAAGAGCAGTTCCCCATGTTACGTTAATGCTCCTCTGTTAAAATTCTAAGTTACAAAGGGGTATAACTCCAAAATATTGCTTTCATAATTATGCCACTTGTAAAACAACTGTACCTTGACATTCCAAGTTTTATGTTGATACCTTTTGAAATATTTGAATAATGGGCTACATTTAAGTTTTTACACAACAACAACGACAATGATGCAGCAGTGATCACAATATCTTGACCTTTTCTTCGAAACAGACAAGATAATAATAATAACTTTGAAACAACATGATAAAAAGCTCTCATTGTACAAGCATATTTAGATCAAGATTACCCTGAGGTAAAGATTAAACAATGTAACACATACCCAAAGTGGTCAGCTATTGTGAGCACAGCTTCAGCCAGCTCGTCCATCGATGGATAGAAAAACCTGAAAACACACAAACATTCATATAAATACATAACCTTTATAATGATGGAACAAATATATATTTTCTGCCACAAGTATTGAGTAAGGCGAGCCTGCACACCCTGGGATAACATACTGTTAGCAGAGGATGTTCGAAAATGTCATGATATCTCTTTAACTGATAACAGACAATTCCATATTCAAAGCAGGGCAATACCATTATACAAATTCAGCATGTTTATGGTAAAATTAAGGTCAACTATGATTTGATATTTATCTAATGTCAGAAACTACAATGTACATGTAGATGAGACATTAAATCAGATGTAAAATTAAGAAATAATCAACATTAAAAATCTTAGCAAGTTTTGATGTTTTTACCTTTTATTTCAAATGTAACAGTAACTAAAATATGGAGCAAGGAATAACAAAACAACATAATTTGAACACACTAGTCAATATTTTTTCAATGAATACTGAACAAGAACAACTTAATTATATCAATGCTCATATTTTTTTTATCTTAGAAAAACAAAGATTATGTATGTAAATGCAGAATGTGAATCTTATGATCTATATAGTATACCGGTAGTAAATTGATCCTAGCCATGATATAGAATAATACCCAGGAAGATCAATATAAATGTCTGAACATCAGAGAAATTTAACAACAAGCAAAACATATAATAAATTCCAGAAACACCATTTGTTCTTTAAGGGAATAATGCCAACTTTAACTCCCAAAAACAACAATAATAGCCAAGAAGCAAAACAAAGTAAAAACCATTCTTACTTCTTCTTTTTAGATGGCTTCCTGAATAAATATGATACATTAAATATGGGTGATGTGAAATTAACATAAATAAAGGTTAACCAGGAAAAAGTGTTTCCCAAAAATGTGATATTATATAACTTATTAAAATATGTAACACTTGTAACAAGTATATTTTAAACCCTTAACCTGCTGGAACAAGAAGTCACGAGCCTTTGACACCAGTGCAGCCTGACCTGAGGCCCTGAAAGTGACTTATTCTAATATTTAATTTTGATATAAAAAAGTGGCTTATTCTAATATTTAATTTTGATTTTTTTTTCCAAATATAAAATCCATCGAACAAAATCCAAAGGCAAATTTATCCATTACACAAATTTCGCAGGTTAAGAGTTTATCAACTTGCCATGTGTTTATAAAGACTGGAACACAACACAGTATTAGACAAACAATATAGAATTTTAAATATGAAGAATTTATCATGAGGGGCAGATGGTTGACAGAAGGTTATCAGTCATATATATAATGCCATCTTATCTAATACTGTAATGTTTTACATGTATTGTCACACTAATATGGAAAGCGAGGGTTTTTTTTAATGACCAAAATGAAAGCAATTTTTAGACTTCATGAAATATTTGAGGTACATTTTAATCACCTCAGCAAAAGACTATTCTGCTATACAGCCATGGTGTCCCTGACCCATTTTGGAATGCAAAAGGTAATCCGAATAATATTATTTTAGGGCTATGAAGAAATTTATTTGAATAAACTTGAAAAATACAAATAATGACTTATTAATAATGATAATAGTATTATATGATTTAACATATCCTATAAGGTAAATGTATATTATCTGTTCAAAAGAAATCAAAATGGAGAAGCACTAATAATGTTAATACTACAGATGATTTTTTGAAATCCTTGCATACAAACTTGAAAATACTTTGAGAAAATACAATTTCTAATCTAAACTAAATATGCATTTACAAAAAATCTTTATCATATGAGTAATTTTAGTAAGTACTGAATCAGATTACAGATATGGTGAAGTTGATTTTGATCAAGCTAAAAGGTAAAAACATGCCTCATTTTAAAAAGTAAAATTGGAAAATAGATTTTAGCCTTAATACTTTGACCCAACTGACCTGAAACTTTATCTAAAAGGAAGATATCCATTAAATATACAAGATATCAGTCAATGAATGCATTTGTTATCACATAATGATAAGTATGTAATACTTTGCTGGGAGAATTACTAAAGGCAAAACACAAAGATGCACAGACCAGCAACTTTATGCTCTGCTGAACTATTTTGTGCAGCGTACAAATGTTTAAAAGCTGCAGATAAGAGTAAGACAAGTTAGTAGGTTAACAGTCGATTGCTAACAATTGGTAAAATTGTACTTGATTTGTTTGGTTTTATGGCACACCAACACAGTTTAATAGTTCAAATGGCGACAAATCAGGAAAGATGATTTTGGCTAACATCTGGTGTTACAAACTTGAAGCAAAACCAGTGGTCAAAATCACTTCACCTGGTGGAGCTCAGAGATGCATAGACTCCAATAACTCAAACCGTTTTAGTTGCCTCTTATGAACACACAGGGTTAAAACAGTGGCTGCAATTTTCTGACGCCTCAACCTGTTAAGGCAACCCCTCAGCCAAAAGGGGTTAAAAATTGTACTAAATTCTACAAAACAACACTTATAGATAGCAAACATACACAGTGCTACAATATTAGATACTACAATTAGCTATACAAAACTGGAAGCTAAAGAAAAAATACACAATCACTCTAGACATTGTGCATTACATACCTCTTGCCTAAAGACTCAGGATTGCCAAGTGCATCAGAACTGTATAATACATAATTACATTCACCATTCAAAAATGCAAGTCATTTAAAAGCAAAGATTTACCAAATGTCAGGAATGGAAATTAGAAGAAAAGTTTCCAAGACTTTCAATATTATCTGTGATGTTTTGTTGTGTTTTTTTTTTACTTTTAATTAAACCAATTAAGACATTGTTCAGAATGTTTTTTTTTATCTTAATTGGGAATGCGTTTTCTCTAATTATTTTAATTATATAGAGGCCTTAGCCTCTTAGTTTTGTGAAGAATTATCACTAAAATTTCTGATTCAGGAAAGAAAAAACTGGTGCAAGTTTGGTTTTTTGGGGGGAAAACTGCATGGTTTTAAAGAAAAATTTCCATTGGGAAGAGGCTTTTTAGTTAAATATTTCTAGGGCATTCAGTGAGCATAATTCTGTTCTGGCCAAATTAAAACGTTAAGTTTTGAGTTCAACCACAACTTCTAAACACACTGAGCACCTATTCATTCACAGAAAGCATAAATCTCACTTCTCAATTTGATAACTAGCTATTGTTAAAATGTAGCTCAAACTTGCAATCCAATCCCTTTAATGTTCATGAATATCATTAATTCATTTACTTAAAGCTTAATTTAAAAGACACAAATTAGGTCATATGGTGCCCAAAACCAGGAAATATGATTTTGGCTAACCTTGATGTAACAAACTTTAAGTCACACCAGGGGTCAAAACCATCTCACCTGGTTGGAGCTATTTAAATTTTACAAATTTCCATTCCTGTAAACTAAACGTTTTGCAGCTATTTAAAAATAAATGCCATTTTTTGTAATATAAACATGCAGTACACAGCTTGGTTTATGTGCATCAATTTATCAACAGGTCTATATACTGAACTAAGTCTATCTATCAAACACGTGTATTAGGCCATTGCTTACATAATGAGATTAACACTATTACACTGTAATTGAGGGGTGACATTTGAGACTGCAAGTAGACTGATCATTCATATGAAACACTGTTTAACTGCATTTAAACATTATAAAGAAGGTCTAGAGTAATTTAGAAAACTCTTAAAAATAACAAAGATAAATTATCATAGCAAACTATATTACCCTATACTTTATTGACAGAGAAGCAACATCTTAAAAACTTATAAAATGACATTTACAAATTTATAATATTAATGTATCTTCTTTTGACCTTTATGTACTAAAAAATATTGATTTTGTTTTCCCATGATGACTTAAGGAATGAGCATTCCATGCAAAAACTACTATAAACTTACAAAAAAGAAAAGAAAATACAGTTGTACTAATAGGTAATTTACTAATGAACACACCTTTTTTACAACTGATGTTATTTCATCCACAAAATAAAGACATTTTTTCTGACTCTAGTCAGATACAAATATTTAACATAACTTTCAAGACGAATATATCACAAAATATCATGCCCAACTACTTTGTATATGTTAAACCTTTAAAATGGATTGACCTTAAACAACTCAAGGAATTTGATACAGTGCAAATGGAGTGTTGTGATGATTATAATTTACAACTGTTCATTACACAGGTTTAATGATTAGGCAATAAATCATTCCATTAACAAAACTATTCCTTACAAGTTCACTGAAAATATCTTTTGCTTATTGATTCATGGACATTTCATATTTGTATAAACTTGATCCCTAAATAATAAATGAAGAACTGATGCAGACAAAATTTAATTTTGTTCATACTTGACCATCAAGCAGGGTTTTTTCACAGAAAGGGAAAGGGACCCTTCTCTTAATACACAACATTTTTGCAAAAGGGGAAGAAAAATATTGATGTAAACTGAATTTTAGAGGAATTTTTTTAAAGAATTTTACTGAGGAAAAGCAGTCCTTAAATGACCCTGTTAAAGAAGGGGGGTGGAAAGCCTTGACCAAAGGATCTTTATACCCAGATCACTATGGAATTCAATTATTCAGAATATACGATAATAATAGCGCCTTTTACCATACAAGTTACCATTTATAATGAAATCTTTATTTCAGATTTAATGACTTTCAAAGAAAAAGAGACTACAATGTGTTTATTTCTACAGGTCATCTCAAAATATATACACTTTTCAAGATTTCCATGCATTGATGTTACACTATATAAGTAATAAATCCAAAGCCTGTATGTTATCAATCAGAGAAAACAACCCTTCTATATTATACTTCAATAATCCCATGCACATATGTTACATAAATGGTCCTATTGGGTACTTACTCTGGTTTAAGATTCATGGCACCGTCCTCCATGCCTGGGGCATTAAGGTGATACACACAGAAATGTTTCATTATTTGAACCATGTCAGGATAACTGAAGAAACCTTGGAAACAAGTGATATCTGAAAAATGAAACATCACAAGCTTTAACTAGAACTATCGCTGAATGCGATTCATACCCCCACCAATGTCCTTGACAGAAGACCACTTGGAAAGGTGGTTAAGGGAATAAAATGTGGCACAAATACATAAAAAGAAATTATCTCTGGTGAAAAAAATACTAATTGTACAGGTAATAGTATAAATTTATATTATCAAATCATGTTCGAAACAGTTACAAATAACCTTTCATTTTCCCAATGTATTAAACATTTTATTTATAAGTCAAATTTTGACCTTCAAGTGTGGCCTTGACCTTAATCTGGCACAAGGGTAAGATGGGTTTTGCACATCACCCAGTTTGGTTGAACATCTGAGTAAAGTTTGAAGAAAATCCTTTCATTAGTATAGAATTTATTAAGTAGACACAATATATTGTCTAGTATTGGTTGTATGTAAATTTGAAGACTTAAAAAGGGGCATAACTTTTTCAAAATGCAATACAGAGTAATGAAACTTGACCTTGCATATCTTATTTGCCACACCTCATATATCTTTTAAGTTTCAAGCAAATGCCTGCGCTAGTTTTCAGAATTATTCAAGTACATGTTAAAAATTTAAGAACATTTTCTAAGTCAATTTTTTGACTTTCAAGTGTGACCTTTACCTTTACCCAGTACAAAGGTGACATGGATTCTGCACATAACCTTGTTGAGTTGAAAATTTGAGTAAAGTTTGAAGAAAATTCTTCCATTAGTATAGGATTTATAGAGCGGACACAACATATTGGCAAATATTTGATTGCATGTAAATTTGAAGACTTAAAAAGGGGCATAACTTTGGTAAAATGCAATACACAGAGTTATGAAAACTTGAACGAACAGCATATCGGAATTGTGACCCTTCAAAAATATTTTAAGTTTCAAGCAAATACCTTTTCTAGATTTAGAAATATTCAAATAAATGTTAAAAAATTAAGAATATTATCTAAGTCAATTTTTGACCTTAAAGTGTGACCTTTGACCTTAAGCCAGCAAAAGAGTGACATAAGTTCTGCACATCCCCTGGTTGAGATGAACATTAGAGCCAAGATTGAAGAAATCTTTCAATTGGTGTAGGACTTACAGAGCGGACACAACATACTGTGTAATATTTGATGTTTGATATTTGACCTTCAATTGTGACCTTGACCTTGAGCTGGCACATGGGCAACATGGGTTCTGCACATCCCCTTGTTGAGGTGAAGATTTGAGCCAAGTTTGAAGAAAATCTTCAAGTAGTGTAGGACTTACAGAGCGGACACGACATACTGTGTAATATTTGATTGTTTGATATTTGACCTTCAATTGTGACCTTGACCTTGAGCTGACACATGGGGCGACATGGGTTCTGCACATCCCCTGGTTGAGGTGAACATTTGAGCCAAGTTTGAAGAAATCTTTCAAGTAGTGTAGGCCTTACAGAGCGGACACGACATACTGTGTAATATTTGATAGTGTTTGATATTTGACCTTCAATTGTGACCTTGACCTTGAACTGACACATGGGCAATATGGGTTCTGCACATCCCCTTGTTGAGGTGAACATTTGAGCCAAGTTTGAAGAAAATCTTTCAAGTAGTGTAGGACTTACAGAGCGGACACGAAAATGGAGACGGACCGACGGACGGACGGACGGACCGACCGACGCGACAAAGCGAATCCATTATAGCCCCCCCCCCACATTTTGTGGTGGGGGTATAATAATATCATCTCTGCATCAGGTGAAAAAGGGGAAACCAATCTGAATTTCCAAAACAGATGGGGTTTTTTCAGTGACTCTCCTTATATAACAGAGGCCTATAAAAGGCTTCTTCCCAATTAAAAGTTCCTTTAAATTGATGCAGTTTTCCAAAATATATTCTAACTTACCCCAGCTTTTTTACTTCCCAAATTAGCAATTTTAGCAATATTTTTTTCCCAAATCAAGAGGCTTAGGCCTCTTCCCAAGTAAGTGAGAAAAACCACGGACCTTAGAATGTGTCTTTAGAAATTTGGATTATATTTCAGTTGTGTTTTTTTTTGGCAATTTTTTGTCCAATTGTTAAATTTAACATGGCACTTAATTTACTGTTTTTAAACCCAGCAATTCCTTATGATTCTTTCAATTCATAATAAGATGTAAGCCCAAAGGGTTTCTTATTGCAACAGTAATGTTGGACTGTATAGAAAAAATATATTGGTAAATCTTACGGTTCAACCCGACATCATGGAATGTAAATATAGCTGGTTTAGATCTATCTCCTTGGGTGGCCACATGGATATTTCCATAGGGAAATCTCCAAAATCCTCACTCTGAAAAAAAGCCCAAATATACCTTCAGGTGTTTTTTATACCAAAAAATATTTTTTGTTCCTTGGGTTATTTTATTTAAGCATATTTATTTTATTTAAACTGGAGTAAGGGGGGAAAGCCCGGGGTGGGCCCAAAATGAGGGGTTGATTTTTATTATCCCATGAACAGACCCTTTAAAAAAACCCAAAACTTCAAAATTTTTATTTTTATTTTGTGGTTTTTTTAAAGCCCTTCCCGAGGGAAACCCCAGTTTGGAAAAAGGGACGGGAACTTTAAGTGATTGGGCTTTGCCATTTTGGGGATAGAGCCCCGTCATGCAGTTTTGACCAAACCCCTATAAATATTGACTGATTTCCCAAAATTTTTTTTTTGATATTTTTGGGCATTCCAAAAACCCGGAAAGGCCAAATTCTTTTCCAAAAATTCAATGGGAGGAAAAAGGGGTTTCCAAAAATTTTTAAAATTTTATTAAAGTTAAGAACAAAATACCTGGATTTAAAAATACTGGATCATTTATATCAAACGCCCCTTGGTTTAAAAGTCCTGACATTGGGGAATGGGGGTCAACCCCAAAATGGGGTTAACTTCTCCATTGGGGCCGGGGTTTTCTGAAAAAAATAGAAAAAAAAAAAAGTCAAAAATCTTTTTTTTTTTTTCTGGCCAGGGGGATTACCCCTAATTCAAATTCTTTACAAAATTAAAAGTGGGAAAAAAAAACCTTTTAAAATGTCTAATTAAAAATTTATGTAAAATTTTCTCATAATTTAATGTATGTTTAAATTTAAAAGTTTCAAAAATTTCATTGCTCTTCAATAACAACACTCCAAAAAGCAGGGGACATGTTTTAATTATCAATCACCAACAAAAAATTGGGTTTTTGGGTTTTTTTTTTAAAAATTTTTTAAAAAACAATTTTTTTGTCATTTCATGAAAAACAATCAAATTAAAAGCATTAAACTTTTTTTCAAAAAATTTAATAAATGCATGAATAAAATACATAACCATCATGTAACAACATATTCACCATGAACATCATCATGTTCAACAAAATAAAACGATATTTAAATTCAAAGAAAAGTGTATCCCCTTTAGCAATACATTTTATAACATACATTGTATTAAAAAAGAAGCAAACAATTTTTGCTTGTATTTGCGGCTGTCAAGAAAGTTGACAGTAACTACAAACAATCTAGTAAAATTCAAAAAGAAATTTAAGTAAAAACAGGTTTAAGTATAAAATGGCCCCGCCCATGAACAAAAAAAATATTAGACATAAAAAAGTGAGATTAAATCTACAAACAAAATCTTGAGAAGACAGACACCAAAAAAGACAACTGTTTCCAAAATTTAATTTTAAATCTTTTGGTCACACAAGTCACTAGTACAATTATATGAAATACCCTATGTTATAAGTCCATCAATATAGATAATGTACATTATGAAATGTGACAAATGATCCTTGACTTTAAATTATGTACAACTTCTCAACAATGGCTGACACCATCAATTGAAAACACTTTGTACTTAAAAAATACTATTGCACTAGTGTTTAAGGCAGCTGTAAGCCAAAGCCACTGTCTCAAATGCATTTTTAGACGGCCTTAATACTTAGATATCACTCTTAATGTAATTGTTAAAACCAAAAAATGACTGCCTCAAATGAAAAACAAAATTGTCTCCAAAGTTTTTTTAATGACAACCCGGAGTGTTTGGTCACTAAAAATATTTTGGGGTTAATATGTTTGCTTGACAGAGTTTTGAAGGGGAAAAAAAGAGGTAACAATTACAAGGAATGCTGAATAACATTAATTAACAACATACCTTTACTATTGTTTACATGGAAACTATTTACAATTAAGACTTGTGGTCTTACTACTTGACAAAACATCAACTTTTTTATGAGAACAGATGGGAAAAAAAAGATTATTCACAGAAGTTGTAGGTTATTGTACTGTACATATCAGATTTGTCGAAGGTTATTTCATTGTATCATTTATCAAATATCAAGTACAGGGGATCAAATTCTAGGGGGCGATTTCCGCGATTTCTCGCAAAAAAAATCACCAAAATCTCAGAGAAATTTGTGAAATGAAAGAGAAAATTCTCGCCCAACAGCAATTTGAGCCCGAAAATGTCTAATCACAATAAAAAAAATGCTACAGTTACACAAAATATTGATGAAAAATTCACGATTCCCATCAAAGAATTTAATTTCAAATTGTTTATTAATGAAATCGGTGTAAAAAAACTCCAAAAAGTAGTCCAACACTTGAAATTAATTATTTAGCCTAAAATAATTGCCGATCGGAGACCGCAAATTCACCGTACGGTATGATGGCTAACCTTTATCTATCTGTAAGTCGAAGAATTTACATAAAACACTTTTAATTGATTTTAATAAAAATTGTTAGACACAGACTTACAATAAAAATGGACATGTAAAAAACAAATACCGGTAAAATTTGTCTTCTAAATGTCACATCAACCACGGTAAATTTTGCCGGTAAAAGAACAAAATTAAAAAAATTTGTTTTTACGATTCCTGATTGAAAATAGCCGATAATAAATATTTCTTTTATTGAACAAAATATTTAATTTTATATTATTGCAATCAGCAACAGCTAGAATTGTGAATGTTTCAGCGGAAAACAGACAAATATTCAATTGTCACATATTTCGCGATGTCGTGATTAAAAAAAAATACTGAAAAAGGAAAGCTGAGTGTTATTTAAAGGTGTTTTATAACACTTGAAAATGATGATCTCTGTTTATGAATATAAATTACTTTAGGTATTGTTTATATTGTGGATATGGAGATATTTGTCTAATTATGTGTTCAGGTCACATATTCAATGAATATTGTTTTAAAGGAGGGAGGTGTTGTGAAGAGAATCATAAAGAAAACAAAATGTAAGGTTATAAAAAATATTCTTCAAATCTCAACAATCACTTCTGTACAGTACAGTGTTGTCCATTAGGAAACATTGGCTGCATAATAATTGTAGTAGACATCCATGTATAATTCTTTTATATTTCAGAATAAAAGTGTTATATTTATTTTTTTACAACTAGAATTTATTATGTTTAAAAATTCACAAAAAGAAAAGGCATAGGATGTGTTAAAAAAGTGAAAACAAAAATCACTGTAATAAAACAGAGCTACATCATCTTATATCCTCATTAGATAAACAATGTTTATATGTACAGTGATTTTAAAAAGTTAGAAATTTCTATATTTTTAACCTCGCCCATCATGAAAATTAAATCTCTCAAGAAAATCTAATTTCTCTCATTAAAATTTCTCAAATGAGAGAAAATCTCTCACTAAAAATCCTGACCAGAATGATCCCTGCAAGTACAAGTACTTTTTACTTTTCTTTCAAACATTCTTGCAAATTTCTCAAAAGAAACAGATTACCTTAATCCATGTGTTGGGAGCTTTTGCCTAAAAATTTAGTCAAATGACATGAGAAAAAAATTGATATGACTCACAAATATTTTGGCCAAAGAGTCTTTGACTTGTGAAATTCTGAACCTACTTAGAACCCTGCTTAAATGGTTGAATTTTGTTTTTTATCATATATGGTGGAAGTCTTTTATGGTTATGGACTCGGTTTAAAACTGGCAGACATGCATGTTTACCAAACAAAGTTCTTTGAGGTTTTTAGTTCTTGCAGTTTTCTAATACTTTAGTACTATAGTTTCTGTATATGTATCAATTAATTTCAAACCTTGCTGTGTTACAGTTATAATTCTAGAAAATATTAAAATTGTCAAAACAATAGCATTAAGTACAAACAGCATTCATGTAAGTATAAAGGAATCTATAATTGAATGAAAAAGTTTAAAAGTAATAAATATGTGTAAGTCATTCATACAGTCATTGTTCAGTAAAATTAATAAAACAATTGATTATAAAATGTTATATCTAGATTTGATGACATACAATTAAACTACTTGTAAAAGGAAGCTTGAAAAATAAGTTCTGTTAGAAAAAGAAATTTTTAAATATTCACCAATTTTCATAAGTTTATACTTACATAACATAATATATAGGTAAAAAAGGAAAATTATTAGATTTTGGAAGTCACAGACTAAGTGACTCCCAAACTTCCATTAACAGAATCCCTGATTACTAAATGTTAACTAATTTTTACAAAACAAATCCCCAAAAAACAACAATTACTTAATATTTATATTTTTTTTATCTAAAATATGTAATTTTAAACATTAAACTCAGGAAAATTGTGGTGAATAAGAGCTGATTATAGAAAAGATTGCAGGTTTTAAGTTTGGGCAAAGGTTTCATATATCAAACCTCTCGGAACTCTGGATCCAAAAGTGCATTGTGCTCCATTTTGGCGACTCTGTTGATCTGTGAAACTAAACAAGGTGAAAAACAACATCAAACTATAAGTATACAATATAAACAATATAAAATTAATAACTGATGCATGCATATACATTGTAATACAACAAGAAACCAAATTGAAACAAAGCATTTTGAATCTATTAGAAATGATACTGCACTGTCAACTTTGCGGCTTTTTGTAGATAATATACAGTGTTGATAAGCATACAGTTTCTAAACATTTCAATTGGGGCATAAAATGATCAACATTTTTATATACAGACTTCCCTTGTCAAATCAAATAGATTGAAAACTCTTGAAGTTGTGTGTGTACTTCAAATATAACTTTTAGCATAAAGTTAAACTTGACAAAACTGGTTTTTGAAATGTGGCCATGTACAATATACTTTTCTAGCCCACCAGGTAAACAAACTAATAGCTTAATTTGCTTATATGAATGCAGTCACCATCATAATGCTTTCTTCCAATTTTTTTGCCACACTTGTCAATTTTTCTTCTTCTTTCTTATTATTATCATAATCTTATTTATCTGTTAATTTCTATAGACTTTTATGGCAACATTAAGTTAACAATGAGTTAATTATCTAAGTAAAAATTGTGGTTTCTTGTTTACTTTTCATACAATGGTCATTTATACTATTTAGAGTTGGGCATTTTTCATGTGACAAAAGTGACAAGTGTGGCTGTCACAATTCCCCCATTACACATGTTTTAAAGAGAGGGAGCTGTCACTAGACACTGGTCAAAACAACAGTGACCAATGTATGTAAATCACAGACTTTTACCCTCAAGGCCATTTTTCTGACAATTTTTATGAAAAATGTTATAGCTTTGCTCATGAAAAATTAACTTGTTATTGTTTTGTAACATAGAAATACTAACAGTAATTTTCCATAACCTTACTTAACATTCTTTGAAAAAAATCAAAAATGCAAATTAACAAGAAAATATAGAAAGAGCTCATTCATTATTGAATTTTTATATGATTCATTATTCTAATTTCTTTAAATAGATCATTTTCGGTGCCAGTAAAGTTTTTAGCTATCAAGAGTCTTAAATTAATTATTATAATTGACTGTCTTAATATTTAGAATGAGGTCTTAATATTTAGAATGAGGTCTGGTGTAAAATGGAAAAAAATATATAGCAAAACAGTCTTGGAAAATTATTTCCAAATTTGGCAAATTATTTTTTATGCTAAGTTGACACAATATTAGGGCAAAAATAATCGTTCTTCTCTACTCTTAATTAGATTTTTTTAAACAATTTTCGACAGGAATTGTGTTACAGAAATTTACATGTATGTAATGTACATGTACCTAGTTGTTATGACAGATTGCAAATGTTTGCTTTTACTCATAAATATTCATTTTTTCAACAAAAAATAAATAAAACAATGTGTAATGGCAGGAACTGTTTTTTTGCTGAAAAAGAACGAAATAAATAAATAGAACATTAATTTTATGCTGAAAACTTAACTGCAACATCTAAATTACATGTTTTCCCAACATTAAAATTCATCTGATAAAAAATTTGTGATCAGAATCAATTCAAAAATTTAATATCAATCTGAGGACTAAAAACTAATACTTACCCTAACCAATCATGTAAACTTTAGAATGATTTTGGATAAAAATTAATAATTTAAGTACAATTTAAACAATTTTAAAATAGAAAGTGTCTAAAGCTGGTAATTCATGGCAAAACATACTTTCACTCTTTTTTCATCAAAATTCAAAAGGCTTTGTAAGAATGAAATATAAAAGACAAATCAGCTCTTCAATTTTGTTGCAAACAACAATTGTATGCTTCAAGATTTCAAAACTTTGTTCCTTGAAAACAATTATCATTTAGCATGTATACAAAATTAATGTATTAATGTACATGTAATTATTGATGTTGCAATTACAGCAAGTGTAGAAACATGTGTTTTACAGTTCAAATTAATGTTTAACCGACACCTCAGTACAATTCATGCTGCCTTTGACCTTTGCCTTTGACCTTTGCTCTTGACTCCGCAAGACTTTTAAAATAACTTAAATGCTACTAACCTCCTGTAGTTTTATTGTAAATATTTCACCACTCATTGCCATAACTATCCTGGCATTCACTCAAACAGTTTAACTTCAAATTTACTGACAAAAATGTGTTATTGCTTCGTTCTCCTTATTCTTTAAGTGAGTTTATGATGATCACTATTTTATAAATTGAACTCTCTATCCACAATTATCACTTTGCAATTGTGTTTATCATTATCTAAAATCATTAGAAACCCATCTTGTCCGAGTTAAATTAACAAATTAAATCTCTACAAATGTTCATAATACAAAATGTTACACTCAAAATTCCAACAATACTTTATTTATTTGTTTAAAAGTTACGCAATCAGTGTTTGTAGAGGTAAAGAATTCAACATTTTCCATTTAAATCTACATAAACACAATTCAAGTCCTAATTAAGACACAGCCTTCAAGCATATTAAAATAAAAACCAAAATACAGGTAATTCTCCCAAAATAAGTAACACTTGCTATAGCACAGAGTAGCTTATGAAATGTCATACGATTGTCTTTGCAACGGACTACCTGTATAAACCGTGACGGTTAATGCGTGAAGCTGTCATAATATATAAACAACACAGCCCATTCTCATTTGTCACAGCAAGTCTCAAACATTAAACATGTTGAATTCTTGTACTGAAGTCATCATTCAAACCAAGGTGAAATTCTCAGTACGAGCTGGGCTCTAAGAATTAACCTGGACTACACTATTAACCCTGACTTATAGTAAATAAGTTAATAACTAAACTGTATAATCTGAATAGATGTCCACATATAATATAGGAAAAGTCAAGTTTGTCTTAATAATATAAATCAGACTGGTTTTAAGTATATTTTGGCATATTTTATGTTGCCTGAGTCTAAAAGGGAATTAAAGGATACATGTATATATCCGTAAGTTATCATTCAGTTATTTTTCTTTTCCTAAGATTCATATTTCTTTTTATTTTCTTATAAAGCACACATTGTAACAAACAAAACTAATTTCAGAGCAAATAATATTATATTCTTCAAGGTTTAAGATGACTGGGTTTAATCATGTAAGTTTAAGTGATTTCAACACAAAATTGAACACTAAAACTGAAAAGGCAATAGTACAGATTCTAGTCCAGTTTGATACTTTTAGTTTACTTTATACTTTTTTGTTTAGTTTAATTGTGTTGTAAGCTATAAGCTTATTGAAACACTCTCAAACCAAGCTATCAGCCTATTGAAACACTCTCAAATCTGTTCCTTGAACCAAATAGTACTAAGCAATGAGCATAATTTCTTGCTCACAGAAACCGCTTGCCCCTGACGAGGTTTGATACTTAAAGGTGCTGTGGCAATTATGCCATTGATAATCACCTTTCAGTAAGGAATAATGTCTAATTTGCATCCTTACAGCAGTTACTTCCCTTGATTCAGCCAACTCCGAGCACAGTATAATTTTATTCACTTTTAATTTTAAATCAAGCAATACTTATATAATACTAAATGTACAAAGGTCTACCTAAAGACCATTCCTTAAATCAGATCAAAAGGAAATTTCAAAATTTGTGATAACTACATTGTATCCATAGTTATGTTTCCTTTTTCATTAAAAAAAAAATATGAATATTTGTATGTCAAACGAAACTCACATAGATCTTATGAATATTATACAATGGTTCTGACATCCCTAAAATTAACACACTAGTAAACGTAAATAATCGTTCATATAATTTATATTCTAAACAGTAAGCTTAAGTGCATTTTAATTACATAATTTCACATCAATGTGTTATGCTAATTAATGCATATATGCTAATAGCTTTCAATTGCAGTAAATTTGATAAACAAATTCTTGTTAAATAACATCGAGTTATTGCAGGCTGTATTATGTTACTTATTCAATTTATTAGGGGATTAAAAACTTGACTGTCTTCATGAGTTGTTGGTAACCAAAGCAGGCCTCGACAAATCCACTTGCCCGCGCGCATTTTTAAGTGAAAGTTTGGGTCGGTCGAGAAAAAATTGATCAAACTGACATCCAGCAGGAGTAAGATTCCCTTAACATTTATAATTGAAGTTATTCCATAAACAATCAAACTACAGACACCTCTTCAAACGTACCTGTCACACAAAAATTGACCTCATGGCTAAATATAAAACTTTACCGTACGCATATGATGAATCGATTAATGCCTCCCCCTTCTGAAAAGACAGTAGCATTTGACAATGTTTTATGCAATTTGGTTTTATGCTTAGCCATAAGGCTTATTACACAGCCGATTGTGTTAGCATTTGAATGAAATAAGTATACAAACTAGGTTGAAGATTGTATATTAAAATTATGAGAAGTATTATAAACAAAATGTAATTATATAAAGCCATTTATAACAATATAGATGGGTAAATCATGTGTTTTTGATTAACTATTTTTGTCCGTCAAAATGCAGGGCAGGTACATTTTGAGAAATTTATAGGATCTATAGACCCTAGAAAAATTCCCTGAGGCCTGCAAAGGATAGCCGGTCAATTCCTCAGGCAGAAGGCATTTTTAAGGTATTCAAATCAAGACTTTTATGCTCATTTACATAAAATGAAGGTTGAGTGGTTAGGGGTGCTGACTTCAAACCACTTGCCCCTCACCAATGTGTGTTGGGATCCAGACAGAGACTGAGAGACTTTGGATTATTTCATTTGAGGAAGCAACATGTATCCAGCTACCTTACAGAACATTGACGGTTCTACTCAGGCAAAAGATAATTTAGGAAATATTATCTTCAGAAATAAATTGAAAACCATATATTTGTTCTATTCTGTGCGGGATTGTAGTAACAGAGTTGTGTCCAACAATTTTCAATTTTGCGCCATTTTTCATAATTACTATTTTAATTAGAATAGTCATTTTGGAAACACAGAGTGAGCAAATTATCTGAAATTTTGCACCAAAGTTATTGATCATGACCCTACATCAAAGAGAACATTAATCTCTAAAAAATATTTCAAGTCCCATCAATTGTCAGAAAACCTTAGTGAAATCCCTTTAAAGGTTCCCTGACCTGTAGATTCTGCACATTCTAAAATATCTGAGATGCTGCAAACAGGTTTGTCTTAACTAATTACTCTGTTTTTTAAAAACTTTCTTCACTAACTGTTCTTTGATCCACTTGACTTCTCATTTTTGCTACTTCCTCATTATCTTGTATATATTTCTTACAATGTATGACACTTGTACTCATGCAACTGCATATTATTCTGGAAATGTTCCAGTTTTAAACTCCTTTTAATAATCTGGTAAGAGTCATTTCGCACTCAAAACAAAATACATGTAGATAACAGAGCAACAGATAAGCTTTAAAAGTGAATTGGGTCAGTGATTTTTCTCATTTAATTGGGAAGAGGCCTTAGCCTCTTGGTTTTGGGAAAAAATTATCGCTAAAATTGCTGCTTTGGGAAGTAAAAAATCTTGTTTAAGTCAAGATTTTTGGGAAAACTGCATGATTTAGAAGAAAATTTCAATTGGGAAGAGGCCTTTTTTCGGAGTCTGTTATATAAGTAGGAAAATTACTGTGGGTATTACTCCATCATTTCCTTTGGAATTGGGTATTGGCTCCATTTAATTGGGTATTCCAAAACTCGATACCCTATGATTTCAAGATCAATTGGGTATTCAATTATGAAGATATCATATGAATTTTATGGTTTCAATATCAATAAAATTTAAACTGTTTTATGAAGAAAATAGAATTAACAATTTACAATGTACTAGAACTTTTCACAATTGTTTTATTTTTTATATAAAATGCTCATGTTATATTTCATAATATTTTTAACAAGTTCGTTTTCTGACTGATTTTTGATTATTTATGACTGTTTTGTTTCAATTCATTTTCCCATTTGTACGACGCCATATTGCCTTCAAAGCGTCTATTGATACAGCTGGGACCTACTTATTGACGGTCTCTGCAAAATCAACGGTCTCTGCCGGTCTGGAAAGACCATCGACCTGAGTAGACAAATCGACGGTCTCATGCTTTATTGATATGGCTTAGTCGGTCTTAGGAGACCGGGGACCGTGGTTGACCGGAGACCGTTGATTAGTTAGCACTGATTCAGGAATATTCAGATACCATGCATATCGGTATAATTCGTCCAAAACTACGAGCGTACGACAGATTAATTTTGCTGATGAAAATGACAATACACACATGTTTTTCAGACAATTGCGTATTTAATTAGTGATTTTTTTACCTCTGCATCCTGAGTCCAGAACTCAATGAATTTGCTGTGGATGCAAAGTTTCAAATAATGTGCATCTTTTTGAGTAGGGAGTCCTGTCTGACAGGAATTTGGTAATAAATACCAAATTGTGTTCAAGTTATGTCAATCATATTCTAGGTCTGCAAATCTTCTACAGATAAGAAATAAAAATGTTCTATACTATTGATAAGCATAACAATATTAAGGAAAATGAAGTTTTCATTAAATTCAAACTAAATTAATGGAAATAAACTTATTAAATTATTTGACAGTTTTGAATAATTTCAGTATCAGAAGCATCGTAATTAATGTAGAAATCAAATTCATTTTTTCTCCTTTCTATTCTTAATATACCTTTCATATCACTAAAGCAATATTTAGTAAAGCCTTGTAACTTGGATTTGTTGGCTAAATTTGGAACTCATAGATTTATAGCCCAGCGAGTCCTAGGACCCACACTAATGAGTTTGTAAAAAAATCACTGTATTTTATTTTTTTAATGGGTTTGGCCACATTTATAAAAGTCTTTGTTTGCTGTCTCCCGACCCTACTTTTTAGAGTTGGGTAGGTAGGTAGGGATTTTTTTTTTTTTTTTTTTTTTTTGGAAATACATAAATGTTTTTGGTTTGATTCTGTCTGTTGGAAAAAACAATTTAATATAATTGCGAATAAACATTTTAAAATTGATATATCTTACTTTTTATTTCAGTTTGTATATCTTCCAATTAGTTAATACAAGAAGTATATGTACATGTAACAAAAGCAAATTTCGAACATATTACCCAACATGTGAGAGGATGACTAAAACACTCAAAATATATGTGGATGACTAGAACACTCAAATATACTCAAATATATTATGCAAAATAACTACTGAACAACAAAAGACATCATTATACGTCTGACAACAATTTAAAGTCTGCTCACTTTTTATCTTCACTTAATGAATAGTAAGTAACAAAACCAGAAAAAAAACTTCAAACACTATGCAACTTCAGACAAGTAAACAGTTTTAAAAGCCACAGTCCTAATTGTGGAAATACCAACAAAATTTAGGTTCACATTATTCATTTTTTTTATAAGACATCTATGGGGAATGTTTTTCTTGTGGACAGTGATGCATTTCTCACAAACTGGAAGTACAATCCTATACTTTGTTAACAGTTCCGGATTTCTCTGTGCTTCTAGCTAAGCACAATGGGCACAAATATCTGGTCATCCAATGTTGGAGGCACAGTAAGGGAACTCCATGTGAGATTGGCATGACATCTACAGTCTTACAAACACTCTCCCTTAATGCAGCGCATCTCCTATGAAAACAGACAGAAGGCTAATTAGACTTTATGCAAAACAGATTTTGCCAATAATGCAATTATTTTAACATTTTATTTATACAAACACCATGGGAAATATGTAAGAAAGAATAAAGTCAGGTTTCTACTTTCAGTTGATTATGTAAAAACATTTTGACATCACTGTTTCAAGAAAATAAGCACAACAATGTGCAATATCAATACTAACCATCAAACTGTAATGATTGAAACACAACTGTAATCAAATTTCTCAAGGTTGTGTGTTAGAGATCATGTTTCCCTGACTCTCAATTTATTCTTAGACAAGTTGGAGTAAAAACTAGTGCATGGAACAAATAGCCTTGCATTTTGAGCCACTAGAAGACTATTCTTAAAGCCCTGCAATAATGAGAAAATGTGATACCTTTAATATTGAAATGAATGCTGAAATGGTTGCAGTACTAAGACAGGTGGTACTAAAAACAATAAGATTAGTGCATTTGCTGGTTGAAGAAAATGATTATTAAATAAATAGGCTACTGGTAATTATAAATGAATGAGTACATACAAGAAACTTAATTTATTTACAAAAACTTTATTTTAAGTCGATTACATGAGCATTCAATACTAAATTAAGTTTTTAACCAATTTTTTTCAATGTTAAAGCATACCGTAGGAACGTCCGATTTTTCGATAAAAATCCTCGGCGTCATTCAACAGATCGGCCCATGTCCAGACCAATCCGTACTCGTGGAGGTTATTTTTCAACAAAGTTGAACCGGAGCCAGTATTATACGTAATAATAACTGTTGACCAGATGATAAAATACTTGTCTTCTTCTAACTTTCGTTTTGCTATCGCAAAATTGTAAAGGAAGTGTACACACACCCGGCGGTACTTGATTGTTGATACATGTGATGAATAGTACGCGGGAACCGGAATACTACACGCCGTTATTGAACGGATATCAGTATAAATATGCGGCACCAAAAAAAAATCCTCGGCGAGAGCAAATAAAATTTTTCGGAGTGCAGCGTTTTTTTAGGGTCGGTCGGAAGACAGCAAACAAGGCTATTTTTAATTTTGGCCTTTTGATACGCATTCTTAAACAATCAATTGCGTATTTTATAAAATTAATTGCGTAAATACGCAAATACGCACCTTATCTGTTGCTCTGAGATAAGATAACTACCTGTCTAGCCAATGTCTGGCATAAAAAAATTGCCAGTCTTCTTACAAATTTATGCTTTTGTAAACACTGCATAAATAAATCCACCACTGTTATCACATGTCATGAAATTTCTTTGAAAAATCCTAATCATAACATCAGAAAAAAAAAAAAATTTAGCCTTAAATTCCTAAATCAATTTTTACTTGCTGTTAATTTCAAACAGTTTTTTAAACTGTACAGTGCAGAAATAAGTGAAATTAATTTAAGTAATATCCCCGGATCAAATTATTATTTATATTAAAAAAATAATTTGGCTTAATTTCCCTTTTTTTCACCTTTGTGGAAAACAACATCTCTGAGGCTCTGAATATTCTAATTACCTTACCCCTCTGATGACATAGCAATACCCTCACAAATAATCAATATGGTATATCTGTCTCAGTAAATATCAACAGAGTTGGTGTATGATACTATATTACTCTCTTCGCTTCCGTAGCTACACATTGTTGAGAGGCAAAGGCTGTCAAGAACTTGGGATCAGCTTCCAATGTCCTGTCAGAGTGAAGCCATGAAGAGTGGCACTACAAAGTAGACAGGGACACTGAATATGTATACTAAGGTGCTTAAGTGACTAATATGCAGTGACTGCTAGAAAGACAGGCCAGGTCCTTGGCACCTCCTTCATTAATACCACAGACCTGTAACTGTATGTTCTAGGTCTCATTTGACACAGTACAGTCACCTGTTATCAGCTAAAAATTCATCTCTTTAGCTTATACTCTGTTGAAAACGCACACCACTGTGCTTCAAAATCAAACCTAAAACTAGTGACATGTCTGGGTTTGTACTTAACAGTAAAAGCTACCTTTTTATTCCTTCATCGTGAACCATAGAACTCTCATTAATTTAAACATAGTATTTATATATCATTTGAGATTCCTAAACTTTGCCAGACTATCAGGCTATTTTATATGTATATTGCAATTCATGGCAGTCTGAAAAGAAGTTTACTAGACTTGGGCTTTCTGCCTTTCTCCATTTTTTGGCAAACTATTTAAATACTGATATGTGCATCCTTACTGTTAAAAGCATTTCATGACTGAAAATGCAAATTTGCAAAGGAAAATTAAAGTATGCATCTACAAGTGAAGTATAGTCTTTAGTATTTATCTATGCGAAAAAAATCTTATTGTTGCAGATTGCTTCATAAAATTCTTTTGACTAAAATCTAAAAGATCTGTGTGACTGTCTTGTAAGTGGAAACACATGAACCCTCTTTCAACCTTCATTCACACTTCATTCCACATAACAGACCAAATCAATCAAACCAAACACATGTTTGACATTGTGTATATTTCAGATCAAAACATTTTAGTCAATTTGACAGGTAAAGGGACAGTATATCACAACTCACATGGCAGTCTAATTCATTGGACTGTCAAAGCTTACAGAACAATAAATCATAAGTCTTGATGGCAACCCAAGACATGAAATTTCCAAATTTATATTGACAAAACTTGATGTTGGTAAAGGCAGCATAAATTATACTTTTTGAAGGTCAACATTAAAAATAAAGAATATTATCACGACAAAATCAATTATGGATACCAAGGCAACAAATTATATATCCAATTTAATTTAATCACATTCACTAACTCCATTGCTGATATCAATGATAATATGACAGATCCATAATTTATCCAGTCATGTTAAAATTTAACTGAAAGGACCAAAGAAACAGCTCGAAAACTAAACATTTTTCAATCTCTAAAAATAAAATAAAGCTAAAACAGAAAAATCAAAATAGAGTTACATGTGCAGCAACCTCTATCTTACCAGCGACAACAATGAAAATGCCTTTTTGAAATAATTTAAAGATCTTTCGAAATAAAATCTTTTGCAGATATTTTTCGTTTCCGGTTGATGTCTAACGCGTGAAACAAAGTTGCTCTTGATTGGTTGAATATTAGTAAGACAGCCAATCGAATATCGCGTAACGTTTACCAAGGGACATAACGCGCGCTGTCTTATATTTAGAGGCCCTGCAATGATGTATTTAGCATTTTTTTCACGAATCTATTTTTTTAATGTAAAAAGTGACTTTGATATTTCGATTTAAAATAATACTGTTTTGGTTCACCCTCACGTAGATCTATTTTCAATAACAGTAGGCCTATATTTTTCGTCAAAATCAAGGCCATCTGCATATCTATACGTGTATTTATAAGTAGGCCTAATGTACAAAAATAGCTTTTATTGCACACAAATGTACAAAAATAGCTTTTATTGCACAGTATGACGGAAAGTGTGTAGACTTTTTTTTATCACATGAGCACTAATGGGTGAGAGTGGTTATTATTATTTATATTATATAGTGCAAAAAATATCTATTGTATATGGGGTGGGTCTTAATGTGTGGTTTATCACACATTTTCATGCAATTAAAGATAAGATATTGAAAATTAAACCTATTATTTATTATTTTCTTTAGTTAATCTTGTAATGGAGAAGCTGCTGTATTTTAGGGCGCTTCGTTGATTCATCTGGCACAGAACCATTCCATTTACCATCAGTCTGTACTGGTCTGCGGTCAAACCCGTACCTCCCCCTGAAACAACAAAATGAAACAAATGTTTTATACGAGTATATGAAATAAAAGTTCTCCTATTAGTACTACAATAGATAAGAACATGAAATAGGAATATTGTTGTAAAGTTCAATATTTTTTAGATACATATATATACTAATGAGATATAAAAGTTGGAAAAAAATTCATTTCATATTTCATAAAGTATTTAACCTAAAATGAAAGTTATTTACCTTTCTTGCACTTCCAGACGTCCGTCTTTCGTCCACAATAAAACTGTTTCATGCATTGATTTTCATGAAACATTTTTTCATGGATTTCTAGGCCTGTGCTTTTAAATTTTAAATATAACATCGCCTCAAAATTTAGGAAATAATCCCTGCCTCTTGACACGTTTTGGGAAGTTATTTCTTAAAAAAAAACTTTGGGTACAGTAAAGTTAAAAAAAGTTAGAAACTATACTTCGGGTATGTGTTATCAAACAATCCTTTTAAGGGTCTGGTTCTATTTAGAACTACATCTACCTCCCCCAAATACTAAAACCCTGGCGGCGTTGTTAACATGCATGACATGCATATTCCAGTTTCATGATTTTATTATCTCTACTCTTAACAAAATATAGGATTATAAAAACTTCACGCACCCTAGTTGTCCCTGCCTACTTTTTAGGACCACTCCCTTCTGCTCAGGTACAAGTTCTGGTCTTCATTTTTCGTCATCCCGAGTTCTTCAACCGAGGGAATGTGAGTTTGAAATTCCGCATAACAGATAAAAATCAAAATTCATGAATATATAATTGAGCCGCGCCATGACAAAACCAACATAATGGGTTTGCGACCAGCATGGATCCAGACCAGCCTGCGCATCCGCGCAGTCTGATCAGGATCCATGCTATTCGCTATCAGTTTCTCTACTTGTTATAGGGTTTGTAAGCGAACAGCATGGATCCTGATCAGACTGCGCGGATGCGCAGGCTGGTCTGGATCCATGCTGGTCGCAAACCCATTATGTTGGTTTTGTCGTGACGCGCCTCATATGAGCAAAGGGTACGGTTATTTCATGTTAAGCAGTTTGGAATGGCTAATCTTTGAATCAGTTGTCTAGTCCCTTCGTGATTCTCCTAGAGCTATAAATTTTGCTTAGAAAAAGCATAAATATAACAAATCTTTCTTGATTCGAGCAGGGACATATGCAAATAATATACTCTGAATCAGAATATTCACTGCAACCTTAAAATATCAGAGGTATGAAGTCATGGAAAAGTTTTATGTAAAGTAACATGATAATTACTCATGTACATTTGTATTTTACGATAGAATTTAGATAAACGTTTTTTTTTTAAATTATTAAATGTTCATTTTATCTAATTAATTTTCACTTCAGCTGAAGTTATAGTATAAAACAAAATCAGAATAATTTAAAAGAAACGATAAAATTTTACTAACCCGAGAAGTACAAAATTTAGATCGTTTGAATAATGGTTTTAGAGTCTCAGTGATGTAACATTTGAAGCTCTGATAATGTAGAAAATAAACATGCATAACATTTCTACAACATATATTTAAGTGTAATATAATGCATATTTTTCTTGTCATGTAATTCAATGTTACATTTCATTTCAGTTTAATTGACCCCAAGCCTGGTATATACGTGCACGTATGTCGCTGAAAAGCACAGGGCACCTGTAGAAGATTTGAAGATTTGGAGAAGACGAAAAAGCTAAATTGTGTGCCTGAACGGGCGGATGAATCCTTATTTAGCATAGTTATAATTATATTGAACTTAGAATTTGATTGGTACATATATACACTGACACTTCATTTGTTTTGAAACCATTTCCGTAGAACTGTATCATCCTGCGAATTTATTGATAACGTGGACATCCTAATGCTTGGGGCCATCATGGAGCTAAATATAATATATATCTGTGGGACCATTAATAGAATAATCAATCAGAATACCAGTTGATATGTTGTTTTTTGGGGGTTTTTTTTGTAAAATGTTTTTGTATTCATATAACACAAATTAATACATGTATAAATAGAATGGTCTATTGTTGTTCATCTAGTAATGCGTTATTTCGCAATTTCATTTATTGATATTAAAATGTGAATGAATGACAGCTTTCCATAAAGGAAAATCTTCTATTTATTTCCTATTTTTTCCCTAAATTCAAGTTCAGGGTTTCGGATCTCCCATATCCCGCTCTTTGGTTCGTTTATGGAGCAGGTAAAATTTCCTTTATTTATTTTCAAATTCAAGAAAGTTATCATCAATAAATTAAGGTTAATGGTCATCTATCATTCTAGGTCATATGAAGACTAAATCAATTATATATAGCAGCTATAAATTTACTACCTTTACGTTTACGATCATTAACAGCAGAACAGCATATTTTAGTTAATCTGCTTGAATTGTCTCCCTTTCACCAACAAGTGATTTCCAAGATACTACAAATGTACCTTCAACTCGTACACCAATGGACGCTCAGTTAACATTTTTAGCGACGGAAAAGAAATAACAACCAATCAGGGCCTCGCTAACAATTGTATTGATTATATAATTTACAATAACATACCAGTTTATTAAATAAAATAAAAAAGATTGATCACAGAACTCTTTTAATTTTCAAAAATGCACAAAATACATGTATAAATCTATACTTTTATCAGTTATTGTTCTTCATATCATAAATTGCACACGCTTATCCAAAATTATATTGGCAGATTGGAAATTTACTATTGATTGAAACATACCTTATTTAAGCTCATTTAACAACTTGTTGTAATTTATAATACAAGGTTAGCTTTTAAAAAAGCTAGTAGCGACTCGCTTCGTAATTTTTTCAAGGGGTGTGTTTAAATGTAAAAATGACAGTTCTGTTAGCTGAAGAGACTTCAGCGAACATCAAAAAGCCAGTAATTTCAAAATCTTAAACTCATTGACTGAAAGTGACATATAAAGTTCTCTCAGTTTAACCAAGATGAGTATGAGTATATAAGAAGGTGCATGTAAACAGATAGAATGAAGAACCTATGTCTATGCACATTTACTATATGGCCTGTTGACCTTGACCACAAAGTGTTAGATAGGTCGTTTTCATAAAGATGTCTCTTTATACAAAATTAAGTTGTAATACATGTATGTTATTTAGTATTGGAATGAGAGGCACAAGTCCTAAAGTAAACACAAGTTGTCAATCAATTTAGCCAGAAAAGCCGGGATCCTATTAAAAAATATAGGGATCCCGGAAATTGACCAGTCTAAGAAGATGTTTTTCAGATAAGCCGGGATCCTATTAAAACATATAGGGATCCCGGGAATTGACCAGTTCAAGAATATAGTTTTCAGAAAAAGCCGGGATCGTATCAAAATGTAAATAGATCTCACGGATTGGCCAGTTCAAGGATATAGTTTTCAGAAAAGCTGGGATCGTTTTAAAACATATAGGGATCCCGGGATTTGGCCAATTCAAGAAAATAGTCTTTGATTTTTCCAATTAATTAGGCATATAATTATAAGTATTGTGATTTTCGCATTTTAAGTTTGTTAATAAATAGCTTTTAATATATCTATATTCTAAGTTAAATTAATTTAACGTTCATTATATACAATAAAAAAATAACGTTTAATGGCCTTTTATTACGACAACAATCAACACAAATATAGTTCATTAGGTTTTTCCTCCATATCTTATACGATCCCGGATCCCGAGCGTCCCGGATCCCGGCTAGTATACACTAAATACCGGAAAGGATAAAATGACCGGAAAAAAAAAATGCACAGAACCAGATGTACACTTATGTTAATTAACCAAACGAAAACTTACTACAGAGAAAACAGGTGAAATCGCTAAATCAGAAGTCAGTGTAAATATGATTTATTGAAAAGAATTCATTAAGACAAACATTTTAATCATCATTATATCTTTGCGCTCAAAACAATACTTGCTGGTTTTTAAAAATGGCGTGAAAATTGAAGGTTTTTTGACGCTATGTAAGATTAAATTTGATTGGCTAAATAATTTTGGATCCTAGCCCTGATAGATAAATTTTGTAGAAAGCTGGAAGCCAAGCTTCGATTAAATTTTTGGATGGCTTCGGAGTTTTAGGTTGTTTCTCAGTAAAATCCTACCGTAATACCGGCTCGCCGTGGCGAGCCGGCACAAGTTGTTAAAGTGGATTGGTCCACAATGGAAGGCATTAGATACCGTTAACAATAATTATGTTATCATGCATGCACAGACCACAAAAAAAAACATATAAGCCGCGTCACGACAAAACCAACATAGTGCGTTTGCGATCAGCGTGGATCCAGACCAACCACGCTGTTCCCTTACCAACCATATTACAAGTAGAGAGAGTGAGAGCGAACAGCATGGATCCTGATCAGACTGCGCGGATGCGCAGGCTGGTCTGGATCCATGCTGGTCGCAAACGCACTATGTTGGTTTTGTCGTGACGTGGCTCATATGGATGTTAATGACTATGTGGTGCATGATCCGATATGATATGTCTATAACTGTATATAGTAGAAAATAATGTGCTCTAGAACAAAATAATTTCATTAATTATTTCTGTAATTTTTGCACTAAGAACTTTTTCAACACTTTTTTTTTTCAAGAAATATTTTATAAGAATCTCCAAATGATACTCTTCCTTTATTTTTTATCAATATTTTAAGTTTCAATGTATTTTGGAAAATGTGCCCATTGTAGACCAATCCACTTTAAAATGCAAATGGCTTTAGAATGCTTGAAATGTATGTTATATCTAAATAAACGTTGAATTTACAATTTCAAGACATGCATCTTTTGTAAATAATCCTTATATTTGTGCCTATGTGCCTCTGTAGTTTTATTTCTGTCGAGAATTAGAAAGGAAATTCACAACACAGTTTTGGATCGAACATGTCTGGAATGAAAGCAAACATGCCAGACGGATTTATTTGATCATCTATAAAACTCTATAAAACTACGAACATAGATAAAACATGTGGCATATTACATCACGTGTGTATATACATGGAAATATATTTATGTTCGTTTTACAAATAAATTTTAAAACCAATTTAAAGAAAAAATGGTTAAAATAAAAAACCCTTTTAATTTAAACGCCCCTTTTAAAATTAAGTTTTTATTAAATTTTGGGAAATTTTCTTTTTAAAAGCACAATATTTTTTTTGATAAATTAATAAATTGATAAGATCTTTGAGAACATATCTTATATAAATATCTTATGATAGTAGGTCATCTGCAGACACGTTAGTCTAAGAGATCGCATGGTTTTATTGCAATTTACCGTATCACAAAAATGACACAATCATCGTTATACCCGACAGTCACTGTCAGAAAAAATTATAGAAAGACGTAGCTATGTCTATGATTGTTCAGGGTATTAGATAGGTACACTAATAACCAACACGTGCAGCAATGTCAAATTTTAAACCCGAAGAGAAGATGTGTTATAATATTAGATATGATCGGAAAACGTATTGATAAAATAATATATCATTTCAAGGCCATAACATAACAAAACGTAATCACGAAAATAGCACTTTTTTAGCTTCCAAAGATTCCATATTTATGTATGAAGTTTGGATGTGGCCCAAGAATTGACACTATAGACCTATTGGACGTGGTATGCTCGAGGTCAAGGACAATTATTAAAACCACTGTATCAAGTTAATACGCGTTTCCGTGCGATTGCGACAAAATTGAAAAATTGGAGATCTACCGTGAACATATATTAATGTATTTTGAGTGCGAAAAGTTAGATATTTAGGGCAATAACACTTGGTCGCGAGGGGGTCGCTCGTACATTACCATGAAACCATGTCATAACTTAACTACAACCAAGCACTCTAACGGGAGTATTTATGTCTCACACCATTTAGTAAATCACATTTTCATGCAGTTAAAGACAATCATTTTGAAATCATTTTGACTAAAAGGCAACATGTATAGAGGTCGGGGTCTTTATGAAATTGCTTGAAAAATTGTTGGCGCTCTAAGGATATAAGCAATGCATGGGTATACGAGTACTCTCATTTGCCTAACAATGAAAGTTATTTTGTCTGTTCTTATCTGCTTTTACAACTTACAAATAATCATACCGGCTTTATAATGTAAATATTGTATTGTAATCAAAGTAGAGACGGAAGCTTTGTTAGATTTTGTACATAACTTAATAAAGCAAGGTTATGAATTTTTCCCTAACTTTAAATATGAATTACGGAGTACAATTTACGCTTATTTAATTCCAATACAGAAAATAGTATAATAGTTATAGAATAATCTACAGTACAATAAATAAAATGTACTACACCTAGATTTTTTGACGCGACTGACTTGAAATAATTTTTCAATGTTAATGTTCCATTTAGTGTAGGTCTACACTAATAACTTGTATTCAAATTTTCAGACCAATTGCTCATAACGTTTTTCCAGAGTAATTATCTTAATTACGAATAATGACCCAAAATAATAAAAACCTTTTCACTTAAATCGGACTAAGAATAGCACAAAAAAAAGCGATTTTAAATTTTATTCAAAGTATATTTCTCAATTGTCTTTTGCATATCTTTCTGTTTTATGTGTTCCAGCTTATCTATGTAACAAATTCAAGTATTATGTTTAAACGCTTTTGGGCCTCAGTGGTGCTCCTATAAAGAACATTTGAGCCGCGTCACGACAAAACCAACATAGTGGGTTTGCGACCAGCATGGATCCAGACCAGCCTGCGCATCCGCGCAGTCTGATCAGGATCCATGCTGTTCGCTTACCATCTCTATTACAAGTGGAGAAACTGATAGCGAACAGCATGGATCCTGATCAGACTGCGCGGATGCGCAGGCTGGTCTGGATCCATGCTGGTCGCAAACCCATTATGTTGGTTTTGTCGTGACGCGGCTCTCGAAAAAACGACTCAGTTCTTAACCAAATCGAATGAATGTTAAGATCATAACTTCATAAGTACACACTTCTAGTGGTGGGTATAAAGATATTTGCACTGGGTATATTTTTCCACACGTAAACTCTTGTCTCAGTGTTATTAATAACAGAAGATATATCGATATAAAAAATGTTATCAGTAAATTCTTAATTCAATTGAATCAATAACGGAATTTTTAAGTGCATATACGCTATGTTTTAATGATATATCTATGCTGCAGTTAAGTAAATACTTGTCTGAATTTTTGAAAAAGAATATTTTTAAAAATTGCCTGTATGTGAAAGAAACATGTTGGTTTTTTTCTCTTTGGAGCAAGATGCTCAAGCACCTAAATCGTTTCTAAATGGTTTAACATTTTAAATAACTTCAAGTTTAAAAAGCAGCATGATATTTGTTCGGAAAATATTATTCGGTTTTTAAGCTCAATTTTCATGTTAGTGAAATATTAGAACTATTCTACGTTTCAATTCTTTTGAGATTCGACCATAATATTTTGGAAACAAAATAACTTAACCGTTTTAAAATTTCATAAAAAATCATAAGTTATAGCATAATACCTTTTAAAAATACATGCTCATGCTCTCATCACACACTCGATATTTACATTTATTATATAATTTTAAATGAAATATTGATGAAATAAAATGCGTACTTTCATTTTCTGTATTTTCACTGTTAACATTTATTTTTCACTGAATCATATTTTACGTATTTTCACGGAAAATTCCGCCACGCTTGAAATATTTATTTTCATACCACTGGATGAAAATAAAATGAATCCTGTATTTATACACGGATTTATATTATAATATAAATCCGTGATTTATAGAAAGAAAAAACTTGATTTTACGCATTGGTTAACAGCTTTTTACACTGTGATGTTTACACGAAGTAGTAAAATCAGCAAGTCATCGGTCAGGGCCTCACTTCTCATACACTATACACTTGTCAGTCTTACTTGTCGCTTAAACAAACTTAACCTATGCTCTTTAAATAAAGATAGTCACATGTACGATTTATAAATTTCACCACGATGGCGGAATTAAATGTTACTATTTAAACCTTTTCTGTTGCGGGAATAACATGAAGGGTAGGATTTTATTTTCATGATTATATATATCTTTAATTGGAAGATGCTGTCATTATTTCTCCTTTCTTTACTTTACATGTAGATCTATCTAAATCAATAAATTCTCTTATTTTTTTTTTTAAATTTAATGAACTGTATCAATGTTTCGGTTGAAATAGAAAATCAAATTACAATGTGCCCTATATTTGGCAGGGTTAACATGAAATTTTAACATATAGATCTATCTGATAAAACCTTATATTTACATTGCCCGCGCGTGATTTGTCATTTATTAATGGTGTTTATGAACGCAATATGTAAATATATTGAGAAAGTTATGCGTGTTTCTGAACATATATGTATATATAACTCACATAAAGACCTTTGATATTTGTATGTTGTTGCTTAGTATGAATTATATTGTGTTTATTAAACGTACGATGAAAACGAAAACTTGCATAGCTTAGAAAAAAAGGATATCGTGTAAAGATTTGGGGGAAAAACAAAAGTTTTATGATTTGATCATTGTTTACTTAAATCGATCAGTATCGATTTATATTACCGGTCGGTATGTTTCAAATAAATAAGCTGAACAGAAGTGAAAAACATAACAAAAAGACAACGGAACACTGATTTGTTTCAAAGCCTTAAAAAGTAAATACCGGAAAACAGTAAATTTTGTAAGCTTTTGAAACAGCATGGGTTTTACTGTGTACCATGTTTATTATATAGGGTCAAATACTTAATTATCTATTACATACATTGTATTGTGCTATAAAACGAGATTGTCCAGTTAATGAATTTGCCCGAAAAACCATGGCTATTAATTCATATTGAATTATAAAGTACTCGTAAACTATATCTTAAAGCAATTAACTAATTAGGCGTCGATGTCGTAAAATAGCCTGAAGAAACACCACGAGAGCGAAAAAAAAAACGAAAAAAAAATAAAAACGCCCGAAAGCACAAAAGAAAAAATCAAAAACGATTTAAGGTATCTAATCTTCACTTTAAAAAAATTCTAACAATGCAAATGGTCTATAAACAGGGTAAAAAGATGAATTGAGAATCTCAAATTTGTGATTTAGGAATATGATTTAATTTGTTATCTAAATGTAATTTTCAGCCGGCTTTTATAAACACAATCGAATAATTATTGTGCTTCAATAATAATAATAATAATAATAATAATAATAATAATAATAATAATAATAATAATAATGATGATGATGATGATGATGATGATGATGATGATGATGATGATGATGATGAAAATTGTATTTATTTTGTAAGTGTATTACAGCCATAATGTAAAAATTAAAGCACTTAAAAGTTTTGACAGATTCTTATTCCTAGCTAATTTGCTTGTTTTGTTTCGCTTTTTGTTTCTTTTTTTGGCCAAAAAATTAATGATAAGACGTCACTCATGTCAGTAATGTCGATTTAATCTCAAGTTTAGAAACAAAATTAAAAGAACATTCATATTTGTGTAAAAGATGTATTAACAAACAAATTGATAAAACAGTATAATTCACAACGTTCAGAATTTAACCACGTGAGTGTTAATTACAACCGTAATAAACATAACGTTACATGCTCGAAAGTTAACACTAATTTAATGTATTATGTAAATAATAAAGATATACACAGTGTTGCAGTTAAAGGCCCATTGTGCCCAAAAAGTACTGATAAAAGTACTTTTATTTTCATTCTCAAAAGATTTTAATTATGATGCCTTGTTATAATATTTCCATATTTCGCTTTCTGGCAATTAGTATACATGTAATTATATTGGTATAGTAAATTGTATGGCAGTCAACATACTATTTTAGATACATTTAAAACAAGTTATCAAAAATTCAGCATCACTTTCCTGATGTGAAAAGCATCTATCATTCTGAAAAAAAAAACTTATTTAAATGTTATAAAACTCATGTTTGCCTTTCCTAAAGAAGGAAACAAATATTAATTTCTAAAGCATAATGTGCCTTTAAACTGTGCATTCAACTTTGAATTTGACGTAATAATGTTAATTTGATTTACATCATTATTACAGTATGTTTTTGTAGCATGTTACATCATTTTCTTTGTCTATAACACGGACATTTAAATCACATGAGATGTCTTTTATATACGCACTAGTTTATCACGCCTCGCCATGCTTAAATTCATTAATACATGTATAGCTGAGGACAGACGTTTTTAAATAGTTTAAGAACTCTTTTCAAATTGTAAAATCATATCGGCATGTATAATGTATACAATCTAGAATACCTCTACTTCTATATGTTTTTTTATATAATTATATTTGAATATGGTTTTATTCTGTAAATGTACATACAATTTCTGTTTTAAAACCGATGTAGGTTGTGCAATGTATTAGATTTTAAGGATCTGTCCACACTTTACTAATTAACTCACTTAATAGATAACAAAATTATATATGTTTTCAGGAAATTCGATTTACCACAACCGGGAGTCTGAACGATAACAGTCGCATACATGAGTGTGCGGAAACAAAATCCTAATGACCTTCGAATACGAGGAAAAGAAACGGAAACGTTAATTTAACGTTAATATAAAGTTAATTCAGGATATAACAGTGTTATATATATTTGAATAACGCTATGGAGGAAACTTGTTGCGACAGGCGCTCGAATGGAGATTCGAAAGGGGAGGCACTGACAGAGGAACTTTTAAAATCGCTTAATTGTGAATTATGTAATAACAGACTCGTAGAGCCGAAAGAAGTCGATTGTGGACATGTGTTTTGTCTCGAATGTTTAGCGAATTATGTAGACACTGTAAAAAATACCGAGATAAAAAGGTGCCCGGCATGTTCGATTCCTATTCAGATACCAAATAACGATGTTCAACAGATGCCGTCCAATGTTTTCTACCAAGATCTTGTTAGGCAGGTTCATATGCTCGAAAATGAAAACAAGATTTCTCGCGGTTCATGTAAATTTTGCTCAGACGACGAAAAGTGTTTAGCCACAGTTACTTGTATCAGCTGTCAAGTGCGCATGTGCGAGCATTGCTCGTCTAATCATTTGCATAATGGTGTGACAAACGTTGTCCCTATACATCGGAATCATGATTCTATTTTATGTGATATTTTACCGAAACGTGACACCGCCTGTGATATTCACCCAACAGAGTCTCTCCTTCTTTACTGCGATGCTTGCAAGTGCTGTGTTTGCTTCAGATGTAAAGATGAAAGACATATAGATCACGTGGTCACTGATCTGGCCGATTCAGCTGCGCCGTCCAGAACAGCCATCTCAGATGTACAAAGCAGATTGAATGAATATCTAGCCGAAACTAAAGAAGCATTGAATGATATAGAACGAGTGAGTAAAGCCTGCAAAGATAATGTTAATGCAACAAAGAAGCACATTGAAACTCAAGTGCAACTCTTAATTGATCGAATTACTAAAGAGAAGAATAGAATGCTTTCCGAATTACAAGATCACGCAGATGAAATAAAAGGTAGACTGGGTCGATGCCGAACTGAAATGCATAACAAATATTCTAGAGCTCAGGCCATGTCCAATCTGAACGAAAATCTGCTTAATTTTGGAAATGATGCTGAAAGTACTCTGTATAAAGCTAAACTTGAAAGCCGATGGGAAGAGATACAAGGAGATAAATTAAACCGGTTTGGACAGGGTTACAAAATGGAAATCAGATTCTTTATGAATGAAGGGATTTTAGGAATGTTATCTAAAGAACTTGGTACTATTAGGGTAACACAGAACCTTTGTCCGTGGACTAGCAGAAAAAGCAAGGCTTTTGACATGATGCCACTTCAAGAAGGGCCTATAGATCAAAGCACTTTACAAATGCTTAAAGTCAGAGCAAATATGTCAAATGATTTCTCACTAAAAAGATCACCCATTTTTGCGAAGTTTGTTGATCCAAAATGGACTCTCGAAGCTTACAAAACAAGCAAGGTTACGGGCCAGACAGTCACTGTTTGGTTGAAAATTGACGAAGAACAGGAACATATTTCTCGAGCATCGAAACGCATTTCTATGCGGTCCTATTCCAGCCCCAGTGTCTCTGCAGAAATTGAATCATTCAGTGAAGATGGTGAGTCAGAGTACAAGAGAAGATTTGATAAATTGACAGACGGAACTATTGTTAGGCTTGCAATAGGGAGGAAAGACACAATTATGTTAGCTGTGTACCCAGGGATGTACGCATCGTCTATAATAGGTCAGGCTAAACTCAAGTCTCTATCCAAAAAAGACGTTGACGGTATATATGTCGCCGTTTTAGAGAAAGGGAACTTTGTTTGTGGAGAATTGCGGAAGATTCCTATACCTGAAGGTCCCGGCTTTGACTTTGAAATCAACAATAAAGGATTAATAGTGGTTAAGCCAGTTCTACAGCCAAACTTAAAGATATATTCATCAACCTGCGCTGAAGTTGTCACCGATCACGACGTGCGTGAATTATCTGTGAAGAAGATTCTGGAGTCTCCAGATGGAGAAATAGTTGCCATATGTACAGATAAAGACGGGAACACAATTTGTGAAGATGTTAGGGATAACGGAGAACATGAAACACGGTTTTCATTTCCTTCCAACTTTCTTAGTCCGTTGAACTGTAAGTTCGAGGAAGCTCGATTTGACAGGAATGGAAACGTACTGATGCATTTTCAAACGTCTTCGTATCAAGATGCGTTGTATCACGTGAGTGATAAATCTTACCGCAAGGAATATCTTAATAAGCCGGAAATGTTACATAAAGTTGACAATCTTGCTGTTTTACCAGATGGTAGACTCTGCGTGTTTGATAAAGCTGAGTGTGTTCTCATGACATTGAAATACATATAAAATGACAATAACATTCGTATAATAGGACAATAAAATACATATGAAAGGACAATATACGTATAAAAGAACGTATAAGAGAAATAGTACAATGTATAATGGATACAATGGAGTGCAACATGAACATCTTTTCTGATAATCGGATACATTTGTATTTATTCAGATTTTGTTTTGTTTTTATTATTTTTAACTAGTTCATAAAGCGCGCTACTAAATGGATATCTATTCCGTAGGCCTTTAATAGATAATAGAAGTATTCTTTTTTCAAACACTCAAACATGCAATAAAGCATTTTTTGTTTTCCTGATTTTTTTTAATTGAATAGTTTAATTCAGTTTACAGTCTAGATTTTAAAGTTGATACATACATTATCATCCTCATGCCTTTTAAAGATGATCTTAATTATCATTTCTTAGGTACGACTGCATTTCGAGGAGAAACTACTTCTTAGCCACTTATTTTGTCAGAAACTTACGTCAAATTTTCTCTCGTTTAAACCCACGCAAATCAGAGAACAACCTAGTCGATTGAGTTTAAATAAAGACGACCATTTTTAAATTACGTATGTTTTCAAGCGAAGAATGCACGAACGATTTATGAGTAATATTACTTCTTAAGTATTGATCTTAATGAAAATTTACAAGTTTAAAACGTGATTGAATGTTTTGTATTTAATTCATTTAATGGTGATTAAAATGCCTTCATACTTTGAATGAAGCAATCCAAAATCTTATGATTATCCATTACCTTTTTTGTAAAAAAAATATATTTGTTTGTTGAAACGCACTTTTATCATGAATAAACATTTGTGAATAAACGATTAATAGGGGAACGCATATATATTAAAAGATTGTATGAAGGTTTTGTTGTATTATAAGAGTGTTATTACGCTCTGTTGCACCCGGGACCAAGTGTGGTGAATTGAGCCAGTATCACTATTTTCGGTCCGAGCCAGATTAGTACAACTGCCTCCGTGGTCGAGGGGTTAGAGTCGTTGACTTCTAATCCAGTTACCTCTCTGGCGTGGGTTCTATCCCCGGGGAGACGCATTGGTAGTTTAGCGCGGAGGAATGTAGTTTAGTACTGGTGTAACTCTCCAGGAACGATGGTTAGGAAACTACCCGCCTATCTGACTGAAAGACTGTTGGGAAAAGGCGTAAAATGAAACAAACAAACAAACATACCAATTACAGTGTTTTAACAAGACAAAGTACACCAATGTGTCCGTTCAAACCAATATTCACTAACTATACAGTATTAAATAAATTCAAGCCCAGAAGGAATATTAAATATCATCATTGTTTCTATTACGATCAAATTAATTAAGCAGACAATAACTATATCCGGTTCGTGCTCAGTCATACGGATGTGAATACGTCCAAACCGTACCGGTATCCAATTTTGTTTTTCTTTTCACACCCGCACCATTTACACATGATCCGAGTAAACTCTTATTAAGAATAGTATTAAGTAGTGTTACCGCGAACCATTAATTTATTACGTCTTAGCCCGAGAAAGACCAGTATTATCAGGTGTCATTAGACGATTATCAAAATATCAAATTAGAAAAGTTAAATTACACCTTAACTTACCACCGTTTTTACCAATCGTGTGAAAATCATCATATCAGTTGAGGCCAATCCGGTGTTTATTCGGGTGTTACCGTGCAAACGTTCGACCAGTGTCACGAGTGAAATTATCATTATATTATTGTATCAAATTAGGACAGTATCGCATAAAGTTGTTTATCTATGTAACATAAAATCCAAATTTACCTACCACGGAAAAAATTTATAAAATATTTCATCAAAATAGATAAAAATGAAAAGTGGTATGTAAACATTTTTAATTCCATATATGCACTGCAACAAATTACGCAAAACAACGAATATTACTCTTGTCAGAGGGTTGTTTACGGCACTGGAAATCGTTTGTTTGTTTGGTTTTACGGCGTACCAATACACTATATAGGCACCGACACAGGAAACACGATTTTGGCTAACCTCAGATGTTAAAAACACTTAGGATCAAAGCCACCTCACATGCTGGAGCTAAGAGATGCATAACTGTTCGAACCCATTTAGTCGCCTCTTACAATCACACAGGGATAAACGGTGATTGCATTTCTGATGCGTCAATCATTAGAGGCAACCCCTAAGCCACAAGGGCTGCAATTGTTTGTTTTGTTCGTAATCTGTCGAAGTGACTGACCGGTAGGAGACCAAAAAAAAAAAAAAAAAAAAAAAAAAAAAATAACAATGGACCAATATCTAGGACCATGAATATCTCTAGATACTAGATGATTGTTTTGTTTTTGTACACAAAAATGGTCATATTGTTCAAAACAAATAAAAAGACGAGTAAAATGCATTACTATGGTACGCAGAAACTGTAAATATCAATTGTGTCTTTCCGAAATAAATAGTTGAAATATTTATATTTTTGCCCACCTTTTAAAGTCTTGTCTAGTCGGTTAACTAATTAACTTTAATATAAATATTTTTCTTTCAAAGTGGCAAAAGGTTGAGTTACAGAATTTAGATATTTAATGTTAAGCTTTTTATTTTATAAACATAAAAATCATATATAAAACACACAACTTGTCATTTATTATTACTTCTGAGTAATCATTTTATTTTTGTTTTCAAACGATTTCCCAACTCTTAATATTTTTCTCTCCACAGCTACTAATAAACACACGATTCCCGTGACACACAATTCCGTGCGGTTGTTTCAGCCCTTGACTTCTCTCTAGTAGATATTCTATTTTACCTGACTTTACCATTATCTGACACAAATCATTTGAGGCCCTACCACACACAAATACATGTCCACCATTGTCGACTGACACACCACGTGGTCCTTTTAAAACGTCTCCTCCATATACAGCAATGACCTTGCCCTCTTCAGAAAGACACGTGACCGTATTCCGATCTTTGTCGGACACATACATGTAACTCCTCGAACTTCCGGGATTTTCCGGGCAAAGAGCGATATAACCCGGCCAGCTGAACAGTTCATACCCCATTTCATCGAACTCAAAACTTTTTTTCACATGTCCTTTTAAGTCGATTATTTCAACTTTTGCTGGTTCGATAAATGAAACAAACAGCATTTCGCGTTTACTCTCTATACCGCGACACTCCGACTTGAGATTTATTTCCGACACTTGCTCAAGAGAAGTCGATTTTACAGTTAGAAACTGTATCTTCTTCTTTAATGGAAGTGTGACGGCCAACTGATCTGACTTTACTTTTGCTACGTCCCAGGGTTCTGTCAATACCGGAAGTACAGATACTATTTTGTCGTCTGGTACACTGATTAGCTTAATGCATCGATTTTCATAATCTGTGGCGACTATGTGATCTTCAGACACAAACGCTAACCCAGATAGAAATGGTATCAGCCGTTCATTTTCACATTTATCATTTAGACTGATTTCAGACATTCGTATTACTGTTCGTTTCTTTTCTGTTTCGAGAATAAGATCACCTAGACGCTTGACGTGTTTCATCATGTCTTTGATTCTCTCTTCCGCTTCAAATGTGTATTCGTGGACATTGTTATCAATACTCAACTTTCTTATACTCGTTTCAAGATCTCTTATTTCTTTTCTTACTTTATCAATATCTGTAACCACCTTTCCTTCTTTTATATGTTTGTCAATGTAGTTACTGATAATAACAAGTTTCTTATTTAAGTCTTCATTCTCCGAAGAAAGTATTGAGAGAGTCTGAAAATCATCACTTCTCATGTTTTCAACTTTCTTATCCACTGCATTTTCTAGTTTGTTAAAGAAATCATTCACCTCCATCCGTAACTTTCTAATATTATCTCTGGCATTTGTTCGCGCATTTTGTACAATATGTCTGTTCTGTTCGGCTATTTCTTTGTTCACCTTTAAGTCATATAGCATTAAACTAACTTTTTTACTGATCCGTAGAAGCTCTGCTTTGTCTTCGTCAAGCGTTTCTGTTTCAGATTTGCTTAAGCTATGTTTATCTGCATCCGATATATTTTCCATAGCTTTAACCACTCTTTTCCATGAATGTTTTTCATATACAATCCTACTTTCTATTTTGCACAGTTGCTTAATTACATTAAGCAAAAACTCCTTTGAAAAGTGGATCACTTTGATTTCATTGACAAAGTCAAAATAACATAAAATCCAGAATACATCAGCACCATTTCAAAGTACTTTAATACAAGCTGGTAGGTTCATTAATCAACGCTTCGTCGGATAATTTACAATTGCTTTATGGACAATAAGGTAACAATTAAACGTATCATTCGCTGTAGAAGGACTATTCATACTTTTATACAATAAAACAAAGGGAACAGATAATCTGTCAAACTTAAAGTTCGTTACAACTGAATAATACCCCATCTGATAACCTGCCAAATTGCCAACACTCTATTCTTTTTGTAGGGTTTAATGATATATTGATATTTTATCAATTCAAATGAGCGATGATTTCATACTTTAATATGTATCAAGCGTAAATTTGTATTGATATTAAATATATTGATATTTATGTTAATTAAAGTTTTTTTTTTATATCATTTTATTTCATGAAATAAATCCATCAGTCTAACATAACATAAAATGAAATAAAGTGGGCCCAATCTAACTACCATACAGTAGCTACGCACTTACAATTTGAAATTGAATTTTAATTGGCATATAGCGTGTAAATCATAGAACACCAGAAACTTAAACATATTTTAATAATGCGTTTATTTACTAGAGATTAATCTTTAATTTTATGTTTTACATGAAATACTAGCTTTAATCATCAGTTATTTCCGTTATATTATAGAGAGTAAAGTTGTATCTACATGTATATGAAAACCACAAAATACAAAATAGATAGCATTGCTTTACTTAAAGACACGTTATGACTCAGAAATTAATTCATTTTTCAAACCTTTAGAAAGGTCAAACATGAGTTTTATAGCGTCGAGATAATGGATTAAGAGCGGGTTAGATACTTATCACCTGATCAAAAAAGAGCTGAATGTGAAAATATTTGAGCCGTGCCATGTCAAAACCAACATAATGCGTTTGTGACCAGCATGGATCCAGACCAGCCTGCGCATCCGCGCAGTCTGATCAGGATCCATCCTGTTCGCTATCAGTTTCTCTACTTGTTATAGAGTATGTAAGCGAACAGCATGGATCATATTTAGACTGCCCGGATGCGCAGGCTGGTCTGGATCCTTGCTGGTCGCAAACCCATTATTTGTTATAAAAGTAGCAAAATGTAAACAAAGTAGTATTTTTACTTCCATACAAAATCACTATAACTATACTAACTGCAAAAAAAAGCAACAGGAGAAAAAGATGGATGAGGTAATTGGCCAATGAGTAACTTTTTGGAAACTATAACGGGACATTAAAAAAGATTTTAGAAATACAAATAAAAACATTTTTGGGGCATAATGTGCCTTTAAACAAACGTTTCGTATATAGGACGAGCTAAATCGAACATTGAACACAACTGAAATAACATTAACACGTTTGACAAAGCTTTAAGATGGGAATTTTCTAAACATCTGTCTTTTATCATGTCCGTGTTTTATATACATGTAGCTATTTTTTCCGGATGTTCTTCTTTATGTACTATTACTGTAGACAAAGATCATTTAACAAACAACAACAACAACAAAAAAAACAACACGAAAAACAACAAACTATTTTTATATATAGAAATTAGCGTGAGAAAGTAGAAATCATGTGAAATACTTGTAACTATATTTTTATTTTAATGATAGAACATAAATGCTACTTCCTTAATGATGCGCTGACTGATTATTTGCTTCTTATTTTATTGGCAATATGTAAACGTATATTGCGTTTTTGTATTTTGAATGGAAGTCAAAATACTTCTTTGTTTACCGTTTGCTACTTTTATGACAAATAATTTCAAATTCAGTGTCACTTTCTTCATGTGATAAACATTTTACATTTTCTAAACCATCATCTAAACTTTATAAACTCTCAATTACCACTACTAAACAAGGGGAAAAATGATTTGTTTCTGAGGCATAAAGTGCCTTTAATGATGCGATCTTAATGATTCTACAACAATGGTATGAACATAATGGTACGACCTTAGTGTTACTTTGTGTCATAATTGTACGACTGTTTGATTGGTCTTATGATTGTACCATTAATAATGATACAACCCTAATGGTACTTTAGACTTGTACGACCTTAAAGATCCAATCTAAATGGAACTACCTCAATGTTATGAACATAATGGTACGGTCTTAATGTTACTTAGTGTCTTAGTGGTACGACCTTTAAAAAAAACGATATCAATAATTGTACAATTAATAATGATACAACCCTAATGGTACGACCACAATTATCCAACCCTAATGGTATGAATACAATTATACCATAAGATACGACCTTAATGGTACTTTATATTGCTGCAACCTTAGTACAGTGACGTTAGGAATTATCAAAGTATAGTAAAATGGTTAATGTAGAGAAGATATGATACACTCCAATTAATGCATTTTAGATAAAACAATAAAACTTTTATGATACATTTATAACTAATATTGTGCGACTGAAATGCCGAACAGATAAAACTGTCCACCATAAAGATAAAATGATATTTGGATTATATCCCTTTAACCACTATGATACTACATATTGCTTGATACGTTTTGTCGGAAAGATAGCAGACAGTGCCTTTTTGTTACAAATATATGACTAAACCTATGGAAAACAAAAGTGGGATTTTACACTTAATATTAAATGAGCCGTGTCACGACAAAATTTGCAACGTAATGCGTTTGCGACCAGCATGGATCCAGACCAGCCTGCGCATCCGCGCAGTCTGATCAGGATTCATGCTGTTCGCTATCAGTTTCTCTACTTGTTATAGAGTTTGTAAGCGAACAGCATGGATCCTGATCAGCCTGCGGATGCGCAGGCTGGTCTGGATCCATGCTGGTCGCAATTGCATTATGTTGGTTTTGTCGTGACGCGGCTCAAATGATGTTGCTGAGGTTTAAAGTAACTAGGCACAAGTAGGAAAACGCGTCTTTTTCAAGTACTACACCACAAAACATAATAACTGTATATCAACATGTTCTTGACCTTTATCTAATAACTTGATCCTGTAAGCCTCCTATGAAATAAAAGTAAAAAAAGTTTATTTATCCATTAATTGTGTCTAAAATACTCTATAAGCATTAATCTAGCATAAATTTAATTTATAAAAATAGTTAAGTTCTAGAAAAAGTACCAGAGTTTAAATAAACTACACGCTTTCCCCAAAATCTTATATAAACTTAATCATTGAGTCACTTTTATGACGCCTGGACAACTAGTAAAATGTCCCCCTCCTACTGTAATATATATGTAACCCCTTGATAAAAACTAAATTCGCGCCTGTGTTTTATCGCAAATCACGTGACAGTGTATACATAGATGCGACATACATAAACATATAAAATGTGTTTTAACAAAAGTACATTAATTTTCATCATCTCTTAATTGGCGGTCCATAACTTTCGGAATTTTATATATCATTAAATTATTAAGTCATTAGCACAATCATTTTCCTTTTGCACTTCTCGGAAAATCTGCGGGATATTATAAATACGTAGAAAGACATTTATTTTCACTATAAGACCCGAGATTAATTAGAATTTTTATTATGTCCGGAGATAATTTCTCTCTCGAACATTTAAATCACGAGCCCTTCCCCAAAACAGTAAAATTGTCTGATGGTAAATAAAGGTGTCTTCGACCACAGTGTAATTAACAAATAATTATACAAGGAATGAGATAAGAGAAGATAAAAAAAGCCTTCAGTTGGTAACTTCACTGTGATTTTAACAGCGAAAATTCATATATAACTATAGATATTTCTATAATTTTCGATTAAAGGTTAGATAATTTTTTTTTGCAAAACTGCAATGTGATCACCGATAATATCCATTTAAACGCACACAAATAACAACAACAAAACCCCCAAAATCCAAAAACTGCACTGCTTCTTGAAATAGTTCAGCATAATTATGAACATTCTATAAAACACATTCATTTTCGCTATATTTCTGGAATAGTAGAAACTAAAATTAATGTCGATATATGAATAAACTTTATACTCTTTAAAAAGACTTATATCTTATAATTTAGAATTTTAATTTTATTATATACACGGCCGTGTAATTAAATACCATTTTACGGAGTCGCAAAAGCAGCACTGGTATGTGTTAAATAGTGATGAAAAATCTTCTTATTTGTAGGTCCAATACTAAACAACACTACGTGTATTTTAATCTTGAACCCATATTAAACTGCTCCTCTTTAACTTAGATTTTAATGTTGAAATGTAGACCAAGCTTTTTTTGTTATACACTTCTTAAAAACTAGGTTTATACACAGTGTACATACAAACTATCAAACTATTACTTCCGGTAACATCTGCAGCTTTTAAGTTATTTTGTCGGCTTATGTACATCTGACATGCAAATGCGTTCTTTTTACAATATCAATATTTGTTTCAAATTATTCCGGTTTGCGTGCAAATAACCTTTTTCACTGTTTTCTGAATATGAGAAAATCTGCTATGTCAAGCCAAACACATTTCTGTGTATCATTCAATCATGCAATATTTGAGCCGCGCCATGACAAAACCAACATAATGGGTTTGCGACCAGCATGGATCCAGACCAGCCTGCGCATCCGCTGGTCGCAACCGCATTACGTTGGTTTTGTCGTGACGCGGCTCATTTGTTGTTGTTGTTGCTTCGCTTTTTTACAAAGTTTTATTTTACCATACAGTAATTTCATAATAAAACGCCAGTAAATGAAATCTTTAAAAGTACATTTCAAATACAATCATGGTCTCTTTGCTTGTCTTTGCCATTTTGTTGGCCAGATGTAGCATGTTTTGATCATTTTATTAAAAAAAAACATGTTTTTTAATGGGCAAAAGTCTGACAAAGGAGATATCCTTGAGAGCAATAATAACGAAAATAATAATCGAGCCTAGATAAATAATATGTTTATTTTACTACCCAAATGAAAAAAACGTTTGGTTGGACTTTACGTCGCACCGACACAGCAGAGGTAATAAAAATACGTCTAAATATATTCAAATACTATATCTTAGATAATAAGGAGGTTTATTATTTCATACAGGAGTCATTTGGTTCTGGCAAAATATCAACCAGAATGTGATAATGGGTTAGCTGTTGTACACACCAATCTATTTGACAAATACTTTATCCCTGAAGTAATTTCGGACACATCAATAATGTAACTCGAATTGTTTTTTTTCGCGTGTTTTGAACACATTTTACTGTGCAATATACAGTCTAATCTTACAAGAACAAAACACATGAACTCTTTAATATTTATTTTATTGAAATGAGAAGGGGAAAAATAAATATTCCACATATCGTAAATCTAGCAATACTTTTTTAATGAAAGTATGATAAACTGATTGCATAATGTTCGACACATCTACTGAACATATATAACATGACAATCCGCATTTCATGATAAAAGTGATTTTTGATTTATCGCTAAAAATACATACAAAATATATATATATATATATATATATATATATATATATATATATATATATATATATATATATATATATATATATATATATATATATATATATATATATAAAACACTAAAAATTCAATTCTAGAAACCAATCGGCTGTATTTTTAAATGTCGGCAGCAGCATGGGTGTTTATTTGTATAGATGCTATATCATACTGGAATTTAAACAATTGTATTGTATATTATCTTCTTGTTTTCCTTTCACGTCTCTTACATCCACAAACGTCAAATATTGTATAATTTGAAAAATAAAAACTACATCATAAAATTTATTTCAAGCATTTATTGGCCATTAAGGAAATACAGCATGACGTAGGGTATTAAAGACACCATACGAATTTATACTAAGCAAGAGAACATCATGGACCTGTATTATTTACATGACCCTAGGGAATTATTGAAATTAATTTCACAGTGTTATATCACTCATTTCATCTAACCTGAGAGATCACTTTTATAAATCTAGTTATAGCTACAGTAGTATATGTTTTAGCTTTTGGAAGAAGATTTATATGCATTGCACTTTTCCTCAAGATCGGGACCATTTATAAATCAGATTTTTTACTTTTGTAGACGTCTTTCATATGCAACTAAATATACCAAAATACCTTACTTTGTGACGTGGTTAGCCAAAATATTGTTTAATATCTAGATTATATAGTTAAAGGAAAATGTTTGGCACAGACAAATTTCTATAGCCAATGCATGCATGACATTAGTTTGTTAAAAATGTTTCAAACAAAGTATCTTAACCTCTACACGTTTTTGCCAACAAATTAAAAAAAATGTAAGCTAGTATTTCAAACAATGATAATCATTTACAATTTATTTCTATTCTAAGAGCACAACTAGTCTCTTATATTTGACAAAGAAACAATCCAGTATGAGGTCATATTACAGATACTGATAGCTTAAGTTATTTTATTCTTTTACTTAAGTTTCAATGATATGCCTACAAAAAGATGCACACTTTATTAAATTTTAGTCGTTAAATATGTAATTCCCTAAAGGAAATCAGGGTTATTTAGAATCATATCTTCTGTGCAAGATATTTATTATAATATTATATATCAGGCAATCGGACAAAACCTTTTGGAAATAATGGTCTAGCTGTAAAAAATGGAATAAAACTGTCTTTTATTTGAACATGTTATGTTTTAAACTCATAATGTTGTCTGCCTTTTCTGTATGTATTATATAAAAATAGAGAAAAACGGAATCCCAAAAGAACTCCCAAAATGGCAAAATTGAAAATGTTGAATATACTCGGTTTGATTGAGCATGCTCATGAACGTTTGTGGTAATTGCAAACTACCGTCCAGTCCAGCTAGGAACGGCTTAAACAGAATTCAACATTTAAACATGAAAATGAAAATAACAAAATTAATTATACATGTAGTATTTACTCAAGCATTTAAAAAACTCATCTTATGCTCTAAATATACTTTTTGTTTGTTACAAACACAAATGGAAAACATGGAAAAAGGAAACACATAAAGAACATATTTCTTACATAGTTTTAACAATAATACATTAACTTAGTGTATATAATGCCAAATATAGGTCACTTTTTCTTGATTGCAGATGTGTAATAAACGGAACCTGATCTATTATTAAATGTCATTATTCTTTTCTTTTGCAGGAAAGTCTACGGAAATTTATATAGTCTTAGATTAAAGGAGGACATTATTTTCACTACATGGTGTAAGATTAATTGAAATTTTTATTATGTCCTGTGATAATTTTGTCTAGAAAGATACATTTTATTCACAGAGACATTCCCAAAAGCAGTAAATGGTCTGCTTGAAATAAAGGTTTAGTTGACATCAATGCAATTAACAAGTGATTATACAAAATATGAACGAAGAAAAATAAGCTAGAAGCATAATGTTTTAATTAAAGTATTTAATTTCAGTGGTTTTTAAATTTGTTCAAGAGGTGTGTCAACAGTGATCAACCCAACCGATGAACATAACTTGAGCAATTAACACCCTGGTATGCAATGCTTCATGCACATTTTGAGAGACTTGATTTCTGCAGTCATTGCTTCTGTTTCACGGTATTTTTTATTTGTCGTAGCCATCTTGGAGTCTGATTCATGCGTTGTAACTCGCGATCTGACTAGACAGGCACCGAAAATTGAATCCGCTCGTCCAATCAGATCGCGGGTTACATCGCATGTATCAGACTCCAAGTTGGCTGTGACAAGTCAAAATTACCGTGAAATAGAAAAAAATCGATAGAATATTGATATTTGTTGGACTTGAGTTAGGTAAACTGTGGAATTCTAGTTCTTTTTATTGATGTTAATGACTGATGCACCGCTATGCCATGTTATGCGCCTGAGTCGCCGAAACGACGATATCCCGTGTTCCACATTGTTTGGCAAATGAGCATATAGTAGACTTTTCACCTTTCTATAACAATAGTTTTGATAGTGGATTTTTTTAATGGTGGTTTTGTATTTGGTGGCCAAACACTGATACTGCCACCTGTGGTTCGTACGGAAGAATTAGCATTGAAAAAAAGCCACATTTGCCGAGTTCTGATAGTTGATATCTGGAACTCAACAAATATGAGCTTTTCTTGTGCAAACACACTTTTGACATTTAAGCTTCACGGTGCATTTGGCCTGGCGTTCTCGAAAAAGTAATCATCTCGTACAAAAAAGATTAAATTTGTATGAAAACATCCGTTATATAATGCGGAAATATATTGTTACATTTGGACTGCTTCTTATAACCATGTTTGTTGATTTCCTATTAATGTACGGATGACACAATGGCAAACAGAAATTGAACTTTCGATTTTGCCACATTGAGATTGCAGATTTTTATGCTTATAAAACTAATGTTGGTTGTCTTGAGATTTTAGTTATGAATTCTCGCTATTTCTGTTTTTATGAAATTTATTGAATGCAGATTATATTTATTTTGTACATATTTTGCATCTTTAGCTATCTCGAAAAAAAACCCAAACAAAAACAACAAAACATCCACAAAGTGCAACAAATTGTTTATACTTGCGTGCTTAGAACAAACTTCACTGTGCAATACGAATGCTGTTCTTCAAAGACATTGAATGCAATCTTGCAATATGCAATTTTGCAATGTAAAGTGAAACAAATAGCACATCAGCCTAAATCACTTTTTAAAGTTAGACATATCATTGAAATAACTTTTGATAGCAATATTGCTTTCATTATCATGACAAATAAGGTTTCTTGGTATAGTCTGTATCTCGTGTTAAAACACAAACAAATTGTACTCACCATTTTAATTTACTTACTTTGCTCCGTAGGAATTTTCAATTAAAACCCAGGATGTTGTAATTTTGCATTTTCTAGCGCAGCATAATGACATCTTATTACAGATAATCGCTTAAAATCATAAAGAAACAAGATTAGTTACTTAGTGTAATTGCCTATTGATGAACTTATTAGTGCTTGTCACACACTATGGGGAACTATAAATGCCATTTTGCATGATTGTAACCGTATTAAAAGTGTACCCAACACGTGATAACCTATGTAGTGTTCTAAATTGAACCATATCCTTAAAGGGATTGGTTATCAACACAGAACCGGAAACTACTTTATAGCTTTTAATATATACTGTACTGGATGCTTAGAATGTGTTAGTCTAAAGGAGTGAGGTTTTATATTAACAAAAAGCAGCATATTTTAATATTGAATAAGAAATTGTGATTAAACTTTAGCGTCTACTTGTGTCATAGTTTGATGACCTTTTTTTTTAAATGTGTCAAATTCAAATCGTATATATATATATATATATATGCAGCACAGTGCGTTATTGGTTACACGCACTCCATAGCATACCCATTGATTGGCTCATTTTTCTGGGGTTTTGTGACGGTAGAGAAAGGGAAAGCGATAGAAATATCATATTTCAGATGCTCGTTCATTGGTTACTTTTTTCTGGGATTTCATAATGTGACAACAGGGAACGTGTTTTTATTTTTCCTATGGTACTAAAGATAAATAAAATCAAAACACTACGCCCCGCCCCTCGTACGAATCAGATAGCCCCATGTTTCGATGCTCTTTCTATTACTTATAAATATAAGTTAAAACAGTTGAAACCACTTGTTAAAATTTGCATATGTCTCTATAATTCCGAACGAGGGTCTCTATGTATAGTGTTTATCATTTAAATGTTGTCTGTAAATGTTGTCAATAATATATAAACAACCTAGAATTCAAAGATATAGGATATTGCATAAACTTTATGATTATATAGCATAGTAATTATTGTTTCATAATGGCACTCCATGAACCTCAAGTATATATATTTATGACGTGACGAATTCTCTCGAGTGTTTCAAGATTTCGTTTATCCTTGCATGAAATATCAATGTCATTACATTGTTATATTCAATCATGCAATATTTGTTTAGATGTAAGCAAATCAGTACTATTTAAACTGCTTTAAATCTTTTTGTTATATGTTTTCTTTTGCTGACGTTGCTTCCTTTTTTACAAATTTGTATTTTATCATACAGTTATTTCATAAAAAACTAACAAATAAAAAAATTAATTTTCCTGAAACCAAGTACATTTCAAATACAATCCTGGTAGTATTCTCTTCGCTTGCCTTTACTAGTTTGTTGGCCAGATGTATGTTTTGATCCTTTTAATTAAAAAAAGTTGTTTTGTTTTTAAATAGACAAAAGTCTGACAAAAAGATATCCCTGAGAGCAAAAATAATAATTATCGAGTCTTGATAAATAATGTGTGTATTGTACTTCCCAAATGAAAATTACGTTTGGTTTTACGTCGCACCTACTCGGCAGAGGTCATAAAAAGCACGTATAAACATATTCAAATACTTTATCTTAGATTAGAAAGATGTTCATTGTTTTATAAAGGAGTCAAGTGGATCTAGCAAAATATCGACTATAATGTGATATTGAGTTTGTTGTTGTGCACACCAATCTTTTTGACAAATTCTTTGTCCCTGAAGTAATTTCGGACAAACCAATGTAACTCGAATTGTTTTTTCTTTCGCGTGTTTTGAACACATTTTACTGTCCAATATACAGTAAATGCTTACAAGAAGAAAACACGTGAATTCTTGTAATATGTATTTCATTGAAATGAGAAGAGGAAAAGAAAAATATTCACCATATCGCAATCAAGCATTGTTTTTAAAAAAAAATGAAAGTAAGATACCGCTAAAAAAACTAATTATACAATGTTTGACACACCTACTGAACATGTATAACATGACATCTCTGCAGTTTATGTTAAGTTTTACATGAGTAGAGTGACTTTTGATTTATTGTATGAAATAAAATTAAAAGAAAAATAAAAAGCAAAAACAAGACCACTTAAAAATTCAATTCTTGAAACCAGAGGGATTTTAGTTTTAAAGGTCGGCAGCAGTATGATGTTTATATTTATAGATGCTGTATCATACTGGAATTTAAACAACTGTATTGTATATTTTTTTTTGTTTTCCATTCACGTATCTTACAACATATTTTGCCACTGTCCAATTTCTATAGCCAATGCCAATGAATGATATAACTTTGTTTTAGGCCGCGTAAAATGTCTCATAAAAATATCTTAACCTCATGTCTATGATACATACTTTGCAATCAAATTAAAAATAATTCAAAGAATCTGTTTGTTTTCTCTTGTATACCAGTGTTTCAAACAAAGATTATTATTTACAATTTGTTGCTATTTTTATACTTGTTTCCAAATTATTATATAAGTGTATGTTTTAGAGCACCCCCAGTCTCTTATATTAGGAATTAAACGAATATGAGGTCATATTCATATGAGGTACTGATAGCTAAAGTAATTTTATTCTTCTACTAAATTTTCAATGATATGCCTAACAATAAGATGCACACTTTATTTAGTCGTTAAATTTGTAATTTCCTAAAGGAAATCATAGATATTTGGAACCATGTCTTTTGTGTAAGATATCTATTATACCATAATATGTCAGGCAATCAGACAAAACCTTTTGGAAATACTGGCTTAGCTGTAACAATTGGAATAAAACTGTCTATATAATGAACATGTTGTGTTTTATACTCATATGTTGTCTGCCTTTTCTGTATGTATTATATAAAAATAGAGAAAATACGGAATCACAGAAAGAACTCCCAAAACAGCAAAATTGAAAATGTTGCACATACTCGGTTTGATTGAGCCTGTTCATGAACATAAGTGGTAATTGCAAGCTACCGTCTTACACCCCCTAGCACCGGCTTAAGAAGAATGAAAACAGGAAAAGAAAGAAAACAAATAAAGAAATATTTCTAACATAGTTTTAACAAAAGTACATTTACTTATTGTATATAATGCCAAATATAGGTGACTCTCACTCTGTGTAATATACGAACCTGATCTATTATTAAATGTCATTATTCTTTTCTTTTGGAGGAAATTCTACGGAAATGTATATAGTCTTAGATTAAAGGAGGGCATTATTTTCACTACATGATCCCATATTAATTGAAACTCTTATTATGTCCTGAGATAATTTTGTCTCGAAAGATACATTTAATTCACAGAGGCATTCCAAAAAGCAGTAAAATTGTCTGCTGGAAATAAAGGTTTCGTCGACATCAACGACAGCAATGTAATTAACAAATGATTATACAAAATATGAGCAAAGATAAATAAGCCCTAAACATCTTGGCTAAAAATATTTTTATAGCGGATTTTAAATGTATTTTGCGGATAAACATGATCTAATAAATCAATATCAAGCTGGTTTTCGAAAAGGGTTTGCAACTGTAGATAACATGTTTGTTTTAAAAATGTTAATTGATCTACTCCACCATTCTAAGAAAAAGTTATTTTGTTCTTTTATAGACCTAAAAAGTGCATTTGATACAATTAGTAGGTCAAGACTGTGGATAAAGCTAAATAAGAATAATATAAGTGGTAAATTTTTAAATGTTGTCAAAAGCATTTACAATAATGCGAAAACTTGCGTATGTGCAAATGGTGAAAAGTCTGATTTCTTTCCATGTAACATTGGTGTTAGACAAGGCGAAAATCTATCGCCGTTGCTCTTTTCTTTTTATTTGAATGATTTGCATGATTATTTTTCAAATAGTAACAGTATAGAAGGTGTAACATTTAATGATGAAGTACTTGGACTTGTAAAATTGTTTATTATTCTATATGCTGACGACACGGTTATTTTATCTGAGTCAGCAAACGATTTACAAATAGCTATTAACCTATATAAAAGTTATTGTGACAAATGGAAATTAACAGTTAATACATCTAAAACAAAAGTTCTTATATTTTCAAAAGGTAGGCGAACGCAGTATAGTTTTACATATGGTAATGAAAATCTAGAAGTTGTCGAGGAATTCAAATATCTAGGAATATTATTTAGTAGGAGTGGTAGTTTCCTAAAAGCAAAGACCTATATAGCTAACCAAGCAACAAAAGCCATGTACTGTTTAATTAAAAAATCAAAAAATCTTCAATTACCTTTAGATATGCAAATAGATTTGTTTGACAAACTTGTAAAACCAATTTTATTATATGGTTGTGAATGCTGGGGATATGGGAATAACAGTATACTTGAAAAAGTACAATTGAAATATCTTAAACATATATTAGGCCTAAAATCTAGTACACCAAATTGTATTGTGTACGGCGAATGTGGTGTTAAACCAATTTCTATTGATATTGATTGCAGAATGATTAATTTTTGGTCTAATCTAGTTGTACCTAATGAATTAAAATTGTCTAGCACATTTTATCAAATTGCTCTTAAAACTTATAATACAAGTAGTAATGTCAATAGACAGACATTTCTGTGGTTTAAGCATATAAAAAATATACTTGTTAAATGTGGAAACCCTAATGTATGGACCTATCAGATGTTTCCTAATCACAAATGGTTAGTTGCCAATGTTAAGCAAAAATTGTCAGATATATTTTTAAATGACTGGTATTGTACAGTAAACGAATCAAGTAAATGTAAAAATTATAGACTTTTTAAAGAAACATTCCATTTCGAACCCTATTTAATAAATACACCAAAAAACTTATTAAGATATGTAATTAAGTTTAGAACAAGAAACAGCAGACTTCCTGTAGAAACCGGAAGTTGGAATGGTATAGATCTAAATTTACGTAAATGTACTCTTTGTAACAGCTCCGGAAGTATTGGAGATGAATTCCATTATCTCTTTGAATGCAATGAGTTATCTGTACTAAGAAAAAGAATGCTAGATCATAATTATTTAAGACATCCAAATATATTAACTTTTAAATCTATTATGAATATGAATATAACTCATTGTAATGAATACAGAAATTTTTGTTTATTTGTTAAGGAAATAATTACAAAATTTGAGAATAGTTAACATTTCTACATATTTGTTTATCATGTCCTTGAAAATGCGTGTTTCTCTCCATTTTGTTAAGATGAATTGTATTAATATTAATATTTTCATGTGTATGCTATGCCTCTTTATGTAATGTACGTTTATATGCTATAGCTCATATTGTCATGTGTGTACATGAATTGAGTTCTGAAATAAACTTTTGAAACTTTTTTTTTTTTGAAGAGGTGTGATGAACCGATGATAATTGCTTGAGCAATAAAAACCCTTGAATATTCAGCTTGAACATTTTGAGAGACTTAATTTTAAGAAAAAAGTAAATACAGCAAATGAAGTTCTAAATGAAGATTGGTATCTTATTAACAACGTACAATGTATTAGTTTCCCATTTCGACTTTGCATTAGTTGTGTTGCAAACACATTTACTCTGAGAAATTAATAGAATCCCCGCGTATTTATTCATTCAGTTTCTAGAGAGAGGGAAAAACTAAGAACTATATGCTTGAACAATTTGCTAGAAATAAATAAGAACAAATAAATCATTGTTACCTTTAAGCACAATGAATAATTTCATCATCGCCTGACAATCGCTGGATATATGAAATATATTGTGATAGAAAATCTTTGAAACTTTTTTCTTATTTTAGGTCCAATACTAATAAACATTAAATGTGAACATGTTCTTTTGTTTAGGCGTGATGACTGAGAGGTTGGCAAAGTCTTTCGTTGATACCTTTTAAGTATAACGGCGCATTACTAGTTCATGAATTCTACCTAAGCCGGTGCTAGATATATAGTATCATTTTTGTATAGTTTCCCGTTTGCGTGCAAAAGGACCCTTTCATTGCTTACTGAGAATGAGAATCTCTGTTTTTACAATGCAAACATTTCCGGATATCATTAAATCCTGCAATATTTGTTTAAATGAAACTAAATCTGCTTTTATGTTTGATATAAACCTTTATATTATATACATAATGAAATTCATTACCGATGTGATTGCTCTTACAAAGTTGTATCTTATCACAATTTTTCTAAAGAAACACCAGTTAATGAGTATTAAATTTTCCAGAAACTAAGTAAATACATTTCTTTTAATGTAAGTTTAATTCTTACAGCTTTAATATTCTACGTGCTAACAATTACATAATAACACTTCAAAGTTTATAGTAAAACATCTACCATTTTGTAGATTGTGTTCGCTATTGAATGTATCAATACCTTTTGTAGATATTTTCTTCTCTAGCTATCTCGAAAACGTCCGCAAAGTTTAAGTTCAGTAATTTGTTTATACTTGCGTGCTTAAAACAAATGTCACTGTACATTACGTAATAAGAAATACATCAAATAGTACATCAGTCTAAATCGCTTTTGTTGGTTAGAAATATCCTTTAAATAAGCTTTAATAGTAATATAACTTTTAAATCACGACAAATAACTTTCCTTTGTATAAGCTGTATCTCGTGTTAAAACACAAACAAATTGTACTCATCATTTTAATTTACTTTAATCTATTTTGCTTCCGTAAGAATTTTCAATTAAAATCAATCATGTCAATGATGCTGTAATTTTGCATTTTCTAGCGTAGCATAATGACATCTTATTACAGATAATAGCAAACAATCAGACAGAAACAAGATTAGTATTTTAGTGTAATTACCCTTTTATGAACTTATTAGTGTGTGTCTCACACTAAGGGGAACTATAAATGCCATTTTGCATGACTGTAACCGTTCCAAAACTGTACTCAGCACGTGTTCTAAATTGAATACACAGACCCGGAAACTACTTTATATCTTTTAATGTTTACTGTACAAGTGTAATATAAAACTAACTCCACAACATCAGAGAGGCTAAGAATGTGTTATTCTAAAAGGGTGAAGTTTATATTAACAAAAAGCAGTATATTTCAATATCGAATCAAAAATTGTGATTAAACTTCTACTTGTGTTATAGTTTGGGGACCTGTTTTAAAGGTGTCAGATAATGCAGTGCGCTTACTGGAGTGCACCGAACTCCAGAGCATACTCTTTGATTGTCTCCTTTTTCTAGGGTTTACTTATTGTGACGGTAGAGAAAGGGATAGCGAAAGAATAACCATATTTCAGATGCTCGTTCATTGGTTACTTTTTTTCTGGGTTTTCATATTGTGATAACAGGGAACGTGTTTATATTCTTGCCTATGATAAAAAAGAGAAAGAACATCAAAACACTACGCTACGCCCCCCTCGTACGAATCGAAGCCTCATGTTTCAAAGCTTTTTCTATTACTTATAAATATAAGTTAATACTGTTGAAACAAGTTGTTAAAATCTGTAATTCGGAACAATGGTCTTTTTGTATAGTGTATATCATTCAAATGTTGTCAATAAACGTTTAAAGTCTTATTTTGTTTCGTACCACTTACAACATCCCATGGTTTCTTCTCGTATTGATGAACCAGGTAAATATATAATAAACCTAGAACTCGAAAGATATAGGAAATTACATAGACTTTATGATTATATAGAATAATAATTATTGTTCCATAATGGTACTCTATGAACCTCTCTAGTATATAATTTTATATATTTATGACGTGAACGAATTCTCTGGAGTGTTTTAAGATTGCGTTTATCTTTGTATGAAATATCAATGTCATAATATTGTACAAATTATATATCACGTTGAAATTCTGTAACTATTTACAATTTAAGACGTCCCTAAACTAGTGTATTTTTGAAGCAAAACAAAACAGTATTATTCATTCATTTAAGAGACTTGTTTTTATTTATCACTACAACTAGTAAATGAGACATATTCCATTCGATTTACATCATCCAAAGAATTTTAACTGAAACCAATTATTAAACAAGAGCTGTCACCCAAGTGACGATCGCCCCCGAAAAGGTTTCTTAAGCATGCAGGTATTATGAAAAGAAAAGAGAATGAAAGTAACTAATTGCTGAATATTGTTTTTTGTATTATTGTACCTGTAATCTCTATTTGTGATAGCATGAACCTTCAAAATATAAGTGTGACCTTGATCTTTGAAGAAGGGACATGGTTCCTGGACGCGACAAAATGTTGTTATGAGATAGACATTTGTGCAAAATTATATCAAAATCAATGCATGACAAAGTTACAGTCTGGACATGATTGTTGTGTAAGTGGGGACACACGAACATGAGCCTTAGCCGCGACACATTTTCTTGATGTGATACACATTTGTGCCAAGTTATTTGAAAAATCTTCCATGCATGACAAAGTTACAGTCCGGACATGGATGTGTATCGTCAAGCTCTTCTCGAGAGAATGAGTACCTTCAAACTAAGTGTGACCTTGACCTTGAAGGTAGGGATATGGGTCTTTGTCGCGACACATCGTCTTGATGTTGTAGACATTTATGCCAAGTTATTATAAAATCCTTCCATGCATGACAAAGTTACAGCCCGGGCACGATTGTGTGTACCTATTAGTTCTAATTGTGATAATGTAAAACTTCAAAATGTTAGTGTGACCTTGACCTTTGAGGTAAAGACGTAATTCTTGGACGCGACACATCCTCTTGATGTGGTAGACATTTATGCTTTGTTATTTTAAAACCATTCGATGCATGACAAAGTTACAGTCCGGACACGAATGTGTGTACCTATTTACTCTAATTGCGAAAATGTGAAACTTCAAAATGATAGTGTGACCTGGACCTTTGAGGTAGGGACGTGGTTCTTGGACGCGACATATCGTCTTGATGTGGTAGACATTTGTGCCAAGTTATTTCAAAATCGCTCAATGTATAACAAAGTTACTGTCCGGACACGAATTAAGTGGAACAGACGGTGCGATTATATTATGCCTCCCTTCGGAGCATAAAAAATATCTGAGTTTGCTTTAATATGAGAAATTATAATAAATTCATAATAGTTCATATGAAAACTGACCAGTTGATCAGATTTCTATAAAGCCATGTTCAAATAGGCTTAAATTAATGTCATCTGCATTAAAACTGAGGGTAATGCCATGATGGAATCAAACCCTAATAGGGTCAACTTTTTTTTCTTTTAATTTTATTCATGTATCTCTTAAATCCCCGTTGAAAAGAAAAAATGTTTAATCTTAATTATAGTATTATCATAGGTATCTATTGGCTAAATAAGTCGAATAAAAAACAAAAAGTATTTAATATTTGACTAGATCAGCCAATATACTTTTCAGACATTTTAGCCGGATTTTAAAAACAGCCCCTCATTTTGGTAAATTTTAGAGATTTCATGAATAAGAGTCTCTTAGTAGGAAAATGATCAAACAACTGTTTAAAACTTGTATTGTATTACTAACATATTTTTCTTTTTTTATTTCAAACATTTTGAGTAGAAACAATAATTTTGTTTAGGTGATTTGTTAGCAGAATTTTGTTTTTTTAAACAATAATCAAAATAAAAACATATTCAAACACTATATCTTAGATAATAAAAAGGTTCATTATTTCATACAGAAGTCAGTTGGTTCCAGCAAATTATCAACTTTAACATGATAATGAGGTTGCTTTTGTACACCCCAATCTATTTGTTAAATACTTTGTCCCTGAAGTAATCTCGGACACACAAAAAATAAAACTTGAACTGTTTATTTTCGCGTGTTAAGAACACATTTTACTGTGCAATATAATTCAAATCTTACAAGAATAAAACGCATGAACTCTTGTAATATTATTTTATTGAAATGAGAAAGGGAAAGAAAAAATATTCAGCATATCGATAACAAGTAAAACTTATTTTCATTTTAATATACACTTTAAAAATGATCATACAATGTTTGTCATACCATCTTAACATGTGTAACATGTATTACTACATTAACGCCATAATTGGACAAAGTTTCTCTAATTTTCATGATAAGTGTTACATGAGCAAAGTTACTTTTGATGTATAAAAAAAAGAGTAAAAAAAATAAATAAAAACACTTTAAATTCAATTATTAAAACCACTCGGCCTTTTTTATAAAGGTCGGCAGCAGTTTGGTGTAAATAATATATGTGTAGATGCTGTATTATACTGGAATTTTTTTACACAATTTTATTCAAGAAAAATATATCAATTTTGAGTGCATTGATAAAGAATAATGCACGGTTTGAGTTCAAATGCGCACTAATATAATCGCGAAGGCCGAACGGCCATTAATTACACAACACTTGAACGATAAACCGTAAATAATTGTACAACAATGCAAGAAAATTTGGTATCTTTTTCCCATTCTAACATGCTTTTACACGCCTGGTAAAAGATAGAGCTACCTCTGTCCGTGGTAAACGTTTACAAGGCATGTATTGATAGCAGTATGTTTAAATACATTGAGCTAAGAAATAGTTTTCATGACGTCAAATGGTTAATTGACGTCATTTTTGATGTCCTTTGCCGCGCAAGCATTCTTTTTATATGCTGTGCATATATATAGAGGTCAGTATTGAAGTTGTTCAATACTGAATTTATTGCACGAGTTGAATAAAATTATATTATGCGAGCCTCTGGAAAGCATGATATTATTTTATTCAACGAGTTCAATATTACACGAATGTGATATTCTATATATCACATACCAAAATAAATGAAAAAAGGAGTCATTTTTCATTGACGCGCCTATCACTAAAAGTCATTAAAAGGAACAAATTCGTATTTTAGTTGTCGCAAATATATATCTCGAATGGTTGCCGCGTTTAATGGACGGATTTTAACTTATTCTAACTGCGATGACCTAACTTTTCAGAGAAACGTACTTTTTACTGCTTCCAAATATGTAAAGAAACAAATTTTTCATGACATTTGACACAAATTTGCCAAAAAACCATTGTCGCATTGTACGATTAATGTAATCAAACAAGAACAATAATGTATGGTACGTAATATAAATTACAACAAAGGACCTAATTTTAGCGGATGATAGTATCTTAACGGAAATGCTGTATTTTCTTTCAAAAGAACTGTGATCGGCGACCCTTTTATCAGCTTGTCCTGTGTCGCATAATTTCTGTCAGGTACGTTAACTCTATCATATGTCTGCTGAAAAAATAGAAGTATTAAGGACAGCTTGCTTGTTTTGGTGTCAATACTCTCTCCATAGATGCATGTTTGTGGTTCAAATGGGTCAAAACGTATATATATGGTGAATGCATCTGTGTAACTGGTTAAAACACACCCAGTTTGTGTGTTACGATAAAAATAGTCATGAACGTGAACTCTTTACTTTGATTTTACTTTGAAAAACAGCATATGGTAGATCAAATGAGATATTCTATAGTTGGGTATCTTTACTATAATAAAATGAATAGCATTTTTTTCAGCATTTTAAAGCGTACTTCAGCATTAAATAAAAATTTCATATAAGACCGTCAGGAACGGTAAATGTCAGGAACGTGAATTAATTATCGGTAAACGAGTCTTAATTGTCTTTTTCGAATTATAAGTGTTACGTCATTGATACATTTACGTCACACATTTATTTCTACACGCTTGCGCACTTGATTAATATTACACTTCCGTTGACCTTCAATGTTTACGTCGCGGGAACATTTAAACTTTACAAAAATACAGACGAAGTGGAAAAAGTGATCATTGCAAGGTATGAGATTTATATAAAATATTCGTTTATGATTTCTATTTAATAAAGGATGATTGTTTATAATTTTGAACATATTTGGTGAACATTTTTGATAAAAATAACAATTCTTTAAATCTACAAAGTTTCATAACGTACTTGACGGGTTATTTAACGTACCTGACTTTATTTCAGGTATGGGAAAAAACGAGGGCCCAGTATCAAAAAGAGTATCGAGAGAGAAAGAAGCTGCAAGATAAGCACTATCTCAAAAGAGAAAGGGAAAGAACAAAGAAGTACAAAGCACCAATAGCAGCTTTGAGCAAAGAAAAGCAGTTTGAACAAAGAGAAAAAAAAAAACTCTGGAAACGCAAAAGTAGAGAAAGACAAAGAAATAAACTATCAGAGATTCAGACAACTGAACAAGGAAATGTAGTAACAAATGAAATAGAAAAAAATGTAAGCCCCTTGAAAGTCAAAATGAATTTTAATGTTCAACGTAGACCAAGGAGAAGATCAAAAGCTTTAAGAACAGCAAACAGAATTATACACGACCTAGAACAAAAAGTTGAAAAGATATCACGAGAAAATAGAAAATTGAGAAAAAGAAATGAAAGGTTTTGTAAGAAAATCACATCACCTAAAGCTAGTACCAGTCAGATGTGTACAGATGAACATTCAGACACTCCTAATTCAAAAGCAAAAAGAGATATTCGTAACCTTGGTCTAACCCCTAAGAAAGTTCCTAGATGTGTTAGGAAGAAATTAGTGATGGCAAATGCAATGTTAGAAGAAATCAAGAAAGAAAAATACTAACCAAAAGAGAAAAAGGGTTGTGGCAAATATAGTGAGCGGTAACATTATCAAGAAATATAAATGCCTAAATTTGCTCAGCAGAGAAACGGAATGGGAAGAAAGACTTTAAAAGGGGTGAACTCGAAGAATATTGAGACACTTGCGAAAAAGAAGAATGGCTGTACAAAGAGAAGCTGTAAAGAAATTAGTTATTGGATTCATGGAAAGGGATGATGTAAGTGTAAATATGCCTGGGAAAAAATGATTGTAAGAAAATAGAAAAAAGGGGAGAAAGGAGAGAAGAAACAGATACGCGTATTAAACGACTATCTTGTGAACTTATATGAAAAGTTTAATCAGAAAACCCAGATGTTAAAATTTCGCAGACAGTATTCAAACGATTACGACCAAAAACACATACTCCTCACAAAGATGATCTCGCGAAATACATGTTTATGTACAAAGCATCAAAACTTTGCAATGAAATTGAAAGCTTTAAGATCTTATGGTGTTGAATTGTCAGCAAACCAGAAAACAGTCAGCAAAAATGTTTCAGAAGAGGAGATGAAAGTAAAGATAGCAGCAAAGTTAGAGTATATTGATGAAGTAAAAATACCAAGAATGGAAACGTGTTGAAGTTGATGGTAAAAGAAGATGAAAATAGTTGATACAAATATGAATAAAAATGATTTCAAGGCGCACATGGAGACACAATATAAAGATTTTCTGGACCACGTTTACAGAGTTAAAACACAATACTCAGCAATCCGTACCTTAAAAGAAAAACTACCTGAAAATGAAATGCTAGTTCATATGGATTTTGCCGAAAATTTTACTTGTAGCAATGCCGATGAAATACAGAGCGCCTATTGGAATGCTACAGGTGTTACATTGCATCCAGTTGTGGTATACTTCAGATTGGGCGAGGACCTTGAACACAAAAATTACATTTATGTATCTGATGTCTCAAGTCAAAATTCATCTGCTGTCTATACTATATTGAAAAAGCTAGTGCCTGAACTTAAATATGTGTGCCCCGATCTTAAAGTAATACACTACTGGACGGACAGCCCATCGAAACAAATACATGATAGATATTTTCAATGCCACCCAGAACTTTTCAATGTAGCTGCCAGATGGAATTATTTTGAATCTGGACACGGGAAAGGCCCGTGTGATGGTCTGGGCGGTGTAGCAAAAAGACAGGCTGCTGAAGCGTGCAAACAAGGCAAGGTCAATATACAAGATGCCGTTGACTTCTACCAATGGGCTTCAAGCCATGAAAAGAGTATTAGATATGTATTTTATTCAGCAGCTGAATATGATGCCACTGTGACGGAATTTGAAAGTAGAAAACCAAAAACAGTCCCAGGTACAATGAAACTACATGCAGTTTTTCCTATTGGAAATATATTGTATACCGCAAGTGTTTCCTGCTATTGTGAAACTTGCCTTCTTGGATCTCCGTGTGAAAACTGGACAGAAGTGTCAAGAGACAAATGTTCACATGATAAAGTTGAACCATGTAGTAGTGGCAATAAACGAAAATGTCAGTCAACTGAAAAAGTCGATAATGCATGCAAAGTTATAAAGACATCAAATGAAGAAATTGAGACTGTTAACAGTGATGTTATTGGAATCACTCAAGTTGATGATACTCCGGCTGCCGGAAAGTATGCTCTCGTGAATTGGGAAGGCGCTATTTACCCATGTCATATACTTACGATTGATGTCATTAAAATGATCGCAGATGTCTCTTTCATGGAGGAAGCGAGTGCAAAAGCTGGTTGTATATTGTTTAGGTGGCCCAACAAAACCGGATATTCAGAATATCAATATTTCACAAATAGTACGAATAATTGATGAGCCTTCAGCATGTAGCAAAAGTCGGCGACAGTTTCGATTAAACCCGAGGACTACGAGTATCTTGGTTACGACAGCGACTAAGCTATATATGCATCAAATACAAATCTTTAACATGTGCACAGTATAGACACTATTTAGACTGTTAAACATTTAAAAAACTTCGATATTTATTCACATTCATAGCAAATCATACTTAAGCAGCGTAGCACATTGTTAGAATTGTTTTCGTTATCAGTTTACAGTTTTGAAACAGTTTAATTACAAAAATATACATTATTGAAAAAATTTAATGTCAGGTACGTTAACGCACATCCTTATAAGGTAAACATTGTTATTCTTTTGAATAATGTATAAATATTTCTCTCAAATTTGTTTGAAAAGCGATTAAAAAATCAATACAAGTGTTCATGTACTAAAACAAATGGTTGAGTTGTATTTATTAGAGTTATAATACATTTCGGCTACTTAATATTGAACATTTTACAGTTGGTTTCAAATAATTTTATAAATGGATATCTTAATATGATGTTGAAGATGTAAAAAAGCAACAATCATTGATAGGAAGTGATGTGTAAAGTTTTAGTGTTATTAACGTTGGACTTTGTGTCATATCTTTTCTAGTTGATTATATTTGTTAACTTTGCTTTTTTTGGTCAGGTACGTTAAACATTAGACCCTTTTTATAAACATTCAAAAAGAAGACAATTTATTGAAAATGTAACATTGACTGTATATAATATTTTTCATTAAAGATCAAGGTTTATGTTTAAGCTTTGTTACTCGTTTATAGAAACACCAAATATAAAATCATAACATTGTGATTGAAAAGAATTTTTGTTTTCTTATAAAATCAATATAATGAAAAACTGAAAACCTTACAAACGTTTACTATATTACATTCAAAATATGTTTTTGTGTGTTTTGCCTGTTAATTGAATATTTACTTATAATAATGAACCACCTAAAGAATAAATTAGTGTTATATTTCAACGTCTAATGTGCGACTCATTCTACGTTAACGTACCTGACATAGTATTTTTGGTGGTACTTTAAGTTGATGTTTTTCTCAACGTGTTCAATTGTTAAAGTGACCCACTATTTTTTTCAGATAGTTGATATGTTGAATTAGTTAGAGATATATAAACGTAATAAAAACGACATAAATAAAATTTTGATTGTTACTGATTTGAAATTGTTCCTTTTATTGACTTTGAGTGCTATAGTATAACGCTAACATTAAGCGCGTCTTTACACTAACTTTGTATGATGCTATTGACATCACGTAAAATATATGCACGGCCGTGCAATATCGTTTTTACCAAAGTCGCAAAATCGGCACGGGTGTGTGATAATGGTAATAATAATAGTGTAATAATGAACTTGTCTGCTCTATATGTTTAATAAGGGAATAACGCGAAGCGTGTTAAAATGTTTGTTCAACCTCTTACAGCCACAAATGTCAAATATTGTAAAATTCGAAATATACAAACTGCATCATGAAATTTGTTTCAAGCATTAATTAGCAATTGAAGATATACAACTTGACGTAGGGTAATAAAGACGCCTTACGAATTTAATATAAGTAAGAGAACATCATGGCTAGTATTATTTACATGACCAAAGGGAATTATTCATATTACTTTCACAGTTATGTCACTCATTTCATCTAACCCAAGAGAATGGCTTATATAAATATAGTTCTATAAATGTAGTGATATAGTAGACTGGTTTCTGTCATCTATTTTAGCTATTGTCATATAGTTTCAGAAAAAGATTATATGCATTGCACTTTCATGAAAATGTCGCCTCAAAATCTTCTGTAGACGTCTTGAATATGCTACTAAATATACTCAAATACCCTAGTTTGTGGCTTTGTTTACCAATTGTTAAATACATGTATCTAGTTTATGTTGCCGAAGGGAAATATTTCGCTACTGAGCAGTTTCTAAAGCCAATGCCAATAAATAATATCACTTTGTTTTAGGCCGCGTAAAATGTCACATAAAAATATCTTAACCTTATGTCATTACATACTTTGCAATCAAATTAAAAATCATTCAAAGTATATGTTTTTTTCTCTTGTATACTAGTACATGTATTTCAAACAACGATTATGGTATACAATTTGTTTATACAAATAATTTTTATATTTAACAAAGAATCAATAGAGTATGAGGTCCTACTGATAGCTGAGGTAATTTCATTCTACTTCTAAATTCTCAATGCTATGCCTACAATAAGTTTCATACTTCATTAAGTCGTTAAATTTGTAATTTACTAAAGGAAATCATAGTTATTTAGAACCTTGTCTTCCGTATAAGATTTTTATTATTACATCTTATGTAAGGCAATCAGACAATACCTTTTGGTCTAGCTGCAAAAAAATGGAAGAAAAATGTCTAATAATGAACATGTAATGATTAATACTCATATGTTGTCTGCCTTTTCGGCATGTATTATACATAAGAAAAACCGAATCAAAACCAAAAAAACAAAACAAAAACTCGGTATGATTGAGTCTGTTCATCGACAGTAGTGGTAATTGCAATCTACCGTACAACACCCCTAGCACCGGCTTCAGCAGAATACAACATTTAAGCATGAAAATGAAGATAATAAAGTTAATTATAGTATTTACTCATGTGTCTTAAAAACTCAGCTTATGCTCTAAAGATAATTTTTGTTTGTTACAAACACAAATGGGTAAAAATGGAAAAAGGAAACACAAAAGAACATATTTCTTACAGTTTTAACCAGAATACATTTACTGATCTATTATTAAATGCCATTATCTTTTCCCTTTTGACTGAAAATCTACGGAATTTTATATAGTCTTAGATTAAAGGAGGGCATTATGTTCACCACATGATCCAAGATTAATTAAAATTCTTATTATGTCCTAAGATAATTTCTGTCTAGACAGAAACATTTAATTCACCAAAAGCAATAACATTGTCTGCTAGAAATAAAGGGTTCGTCCACATTAATGTTATTAACACATGATTATACAAAATATGAGCGAAGATGAGTCAGTTCTAAACATACTTATCTTAAGATATTTAATTACAGGGGATTTTAAATTTATTCAAGAGGTGTGTCAACAGTGATCAATATAGCTTTAAATATCACGGCAAGTAAAGTTTCTTTGTATAATCTTTTGTTTGTTTGTTTCATTTTACGCCTTTTCCCCAACAGTAAATCAGTCATATAGGCGGGTAGTTTCCTAACCATCGTTCCTGGAGAGTTACACCAGTACTAGACTACCTTCCTCCGCGCTTAACTACCAAAGCTTCTCCCGGGGATCGAACCCACGCCAGAGAGGTAACTGGATTTGAAGTCATCGACTCTAACCCCTCGACCACGGAGGCGGTATTGTATAATCTGTATCTCATGTTAAAAGCACAGACAAATTGTACTCATCATTTAATTTACTTACATCATCATTTTAATTTACTTACACTGCTTCCGTAGGAATTTTCATTAAAACACAGGATGCTGTAATTTTGCATTTTCTTCGCAGCATAATGACATCGTATTACAGATAATAGCAAACAATCAGACAGAAACAAGATTAGTTGATTAGTGTAATTACCTATTTATGAACTTATTAGTGCGTGTAACACACTATGGGGAACTATAAATGCCATTTTGCATGATTGTTACCGTACCAAAAATGTACTCAGCACGTGATAACCACTGTAGTGTTTCAAATTTAACACTATCCTTAAAGGGATTGGTTATAAACACAGACCCGGAAATTACTTTATAGCTTTTAATGTTAACTGTACAAGTGCAGTATAAAACTAAATCCACGAGTATCAGAGAGGCTAAGAATGTGTTATTCTAGGGGTGACGTTTATATTAACAAAAATAATCATATTTTAACATCGAATTCCAAATTGTGATTTAACTTTAGTGTCTACTTATAAATGCAAGTAATAACTGATGAAACAAGTTGTTTAAAAGTGCATATTTTTCTATCATTCTGAACGATGTTCTCTTTGTATAGTGTTTATCACTGAAATGGTGTCAATAAATGTTTAAGCCTTATTTTGCTTAGTTCCACATACAGCATTCTACGGTCTCTTGTATCATTGATGAATCAGGTACATAAATATACAAGAACCGGTTGATGCTCCCCGAGTAGGTTTTGGACACAGGAAAGTCACGGGGGAGGAAGTGTTACACGAATGATGGAGTTCTTATGATAACTTGGTCATAACTGTCACGTAACTCGTCGGAAAACATATGTATATATTACAAAAACACTCGTCAAAATGGTTATTTTCATCTGTCAAAAATGAGTTTTAGGTGCTAAATTAAACTTGAATGATTAAGCTTGTCTTACATCTAGTATTATGTGTCAAAAACTAATTTACAGGCCATTTTTAATTGCCTCTTGCTTCAAATCTGGTAGTTTTCAGTAAAATGTTCAAATTATTTACCAATTCACAAGTATTGACCTGTTTATTTCTTGTCTCCTGAAGTTCATTCTTGCCATACATAATTACCTAATTATAATGCAAAATTACTAACATAAAGCCCAGACTAACAAATTATACCCGATTTTTCAAATGTCCTGGAGTTCTTGTGATATCTCTGAAGATGTCACAGAGTTCTTATGATAACTTTTGTTATTGCCAGTGTGTTTCTTTGCACTGCACTTCTTTCAAATGAACTTATCTGCCTACAAAGTTTCATGTTGATATCACTTGAAAGTTTTAAGTCCCAGACAAAGTTCAAAGTGTAAATATGAACAAAGGGCAATAACTTAAAAATTGGGCAAGGCAGAGTTATGGTTCTTTAGCATGGCAGTTTCATTCAATGAGTTCTATCTACCTACAAAGTTTCATGTTGAGATCTCTTATAAGTTAAGAGTTATGTCCGGGACAAAGTTCAAATTGTAAAAATGAACAAAGGGCAATAACTCCAGAAAAGGCAATACAGAGTTACGGTTATTTTGCACTGTACTTCTACACAATGCGATCTATTTACCTACAAAGTTTCATGTTGATATCAACCAGTAAAGTAGACATATCCCATTTAATGTTCATCTTAGAAAGATTTTAAATTAAACCATGTATTCAAAAGAGGTAAATACGTAATTATGTGTGCTATAATATGAGCAATTATGATAAACTAAGACAGTTAGCAAAAATAGAGAATTCCACGCCCCCTAGCACTGGCTTTAGAAGAATTCAACATGAGATGGTACAATTTGGAATTTTGAAACATCCGCAGATGTGTTCATATGGCGGTTATCATGGAATCTTGAATGTGACACACTAGTGCCATTCCATGAAAAGCGGCATATCGTCGGATTAAAACCAAGTTGCCCTTTCTCCAAATTTTTCAAAAATGAGATTTTTATATCACTGGAATCAGTGGCGCGGGATATTCAGTAATATGCCATCTAAATATAAATAATGACGTAAGAAAAATGTGTGACAGTATCATTGTGCTCTAGCTCCTTCCTTTGTACAGTTCATAAACAACTTAACTGCTCCGTCTCCTGGACATGAAGCAAATAATGACAATAAAACTTTAACCTAATTACAACCAATGAAATGTCAGTTTCATACCATGTGACTATTTTGATGTTGAAAACTGTATTGCTCTACCTCCCCCTACATTAATAAAAAAGTGCTTCAAGTCCAGTTCTGTCAATCAAAAGTCTTGATTCTTAATAAAAATGGCAGCATATCAGAAACGCACGAGTATTAGAAATGAATAAAAAACGGTTTGAAATTCCGATGGAAAGGTGTTTGTTTAATCTGTATCAAATATTTAAATTGTTTTTTCTGTCTTTTTTCCCAAGTGTACTTTATTACAAAAACGGTCCTGTAAAATACCTGTTTGAAGACAATAGTGAAAGCTGTAAATATTTCGGATATAAGTCATTTCAGATGGGTTTATCATTATTTTAGTCTTCCAAAAATTTAGTATAGCATGTTAGCAGCTAATTGGAAATTATTTATCTCCATAATTTTGAAGCCACCGCATATCAGTATATTCTCATCTCGCTGACTGTTGTACGAGGCATTCAGACTTACTTAGATTGTTAGATCTAAGGATTCCTACGTTTCCTGGTCTGTTAGTTTATCATATATATATGACTTTTGACATCGTGCTATATAAATTAAAAAAATGTTAAAGAGATGTATAAAGGATTTTGATATACTAAGTGTGTGTTTTATGTCATAAGTCATTGGTATGAAAGTGGAAAGTGGCAGGGAATGGCGCTGAAGTCCTTTATTATTTTGCATTAAATGTATTTCTCAAATTCTCTTTGATATGTGTACAGTGACATAAGTTCTAAATCTGATTTGTTTTGTTTGCAGGTGTTATATAGCATACCTACCAGATAATATCATTGTGCAAATTGTATCCAAGGTGCCAATTCAAGAATAACTGACATCTGTTCGTTCTGTATGTAGATTTTATGAGCTGATTAACAAGGTTTCAAGCTTTTACAAGGACTTCAGTTTACCGTTTACTCCAAGATTCCATGCAGAAGACCTTACCAGAATTATTTCTCATTAAGGACAAATTGAAAGGTTCATAATTCCACACGGGACACTATTTCAATGCACTGCTCCCGAGTTTTGTTTTATTTTCACGATTTGCGCCGTCCGTCTCTATACTGGATTAGACTTTACAACTGCCCAATTTCATAAATTGAGCTTTTTATCTCATGTGCCAAATATTCAGTTTCTACGGATGGTGGATGTGATAACCTTTAGGATTGTGATTTCAATGTATTGAAAAGTTGCCATTTACTGGAACAGTTATATGTACTATTTTCTAACTTCTGAAACAGTGATTGAAATTTCTGCTGGTAAACAGTTGTAGTTCTTGATGTATTAGGGATAAATTCGACATAGGAGAGTCTAGAAGAAATTTATATAGACTGTTATTTTCAAGTCTGCAAGAACAATACAGAATGAATTCTGAAAAGTTCAGCTTGACGGAGGTTGGAAGCATTTTGCTAGACGATGATACGTTTGCTAGCATTAATTTAGAAAGTGTCATTATATTGTAAAATTGAATATTGATAATTCGGTTTCATATAAGGGCATCTGGTTCCATATATGACAATATATTGATAATTCGGTTTCATATAAGGGCATCTGGTTCCATATATGACTTGCTTGGATCCATATATTGAAGATCTGGTATCATATGATGTGATTTTCAACTTATATATTGATACATGTATGGAAGCAGGTGTCCTTATATGAAACCGAAATAATAATATATTAATTCATTTTTACAATATATGATTTCATTTTATCAATGTGTTGAACCAAAATACACAAATGTATTTTGGTTCAACACATTGATAAAATGAAATCATATATTGTAAAAATGAATTAATATATTATTATTTCGGTTTCATATAAGGACACCTGCTTCCATACATGGCTACTTTGGTTCCATATAGTGAAAAATTGCTATCATATAACGTGATAATCAACTGATATATTGCTACTCTGGTTCCATACATTGATTAAATGGTTTCATATATTGTAAAAATGAATTAATATATTGATAATTCGGTTTCATATAAGGACATCTAGTTCCATACATTGCTACTTTGGTACCATATATTGAAGATCTGGTATCATATAATGTGATAATCAACTTAAATATTGATACTTCGGCTCCAAACATTGATAAAATGGTTTCATATATTGTAAAAATGAATTAATATATTGATAATTCGGTTTCATATAAGGGTATCTGGTTCCATACATGGCTACTTTGGTACAATATATTGAGGAATTGGTATCATATATTGATAAAAACAACTTATATATAGCTACCTTGGTTTCATACATTGACGGCATGGTTTCATATATTGTAACTGTGGATTGATATAATGGATTCCGGTTAAATTAGAAGGTGTTTTCAAATCATATATAGTCGAAGTGAACTTATATATTATCCAAATGGTTGAATAAATTGAAAAAGAACAATATCAGACAGCCATGGCTTTCCATAGGCATTCGTCACTTTTGCGTGATAGCTCGTTTGTGTGATTTTTTTATGTATAATTTCCAGCTCATGACTTTCTTCAACATTAATAATAATAATAACATAATTTATTGACTTGGAGGGTGGCATTGTGGTACTGTACTTTGGTCAAAATACCGTAGCTCAGTCCTGGGATCATATACTTTTTGTAGAGTTAATTTAGTAGTTAACATGAAATAGGTTATAATAGTTGAATATTGTATTTTAAATTGCAGTATTGCGGTAATTAAATGTAGATGATATTTTCCAGCAAAATCAAAGCTTGAGATTGAAGGACAGGTCAAAATAGTACTAGATGATAGTTGTGAAATTGATGATGATGATGATGATGCACTGGGAGGAGTGGCAGATATGGCATCATTGTTTGCACTAGCTGAAAATCAAGAACTGACCTTGCCTTCTTCTTTAGGTATGTTTTATTTGTGCAATTACGGTTTACAGTTTATTCTGAGGGTCTCGGGTTCGAGTCCTTGTCAGGCTGTACATTCTTTTCACCCTGTGGCTGACATATAAACCACAGTTAAATTCACTTCAGTAACCCTGAGAAATTTGAAGACTAATTTGCATATAAAGTAGGGAAGTATTTTATGGTTTAGAACTGTGAAAAAAAGGGTTTAGAAGTGTGAAAAAAAAGTGTAAGCAGCCGAATGGCTCAGTGGAAATAGCCGCGGAATCGTACTCCGAGTGTCAGGGTTCAAGCCCCTGCCAGACTGTTACATATCATATCAATTTGTTAATAAGAAAAAAAATTGGAAGGAAATGTCTTATCTCCAAGAATGAATTGGTAAGGTTGGGGGGGGGGGGGGGTAGTCTGTTATCATCACATAATGCGTGAAGAACCCGATATCGGATATATTTGAAGGCATGCAAACACATAATTATGTTTATTGAATTGAATATCAAAAATGTAGCAATTAAAGAGCAATTAAATTATTAGCCTGTGTACAAAAAGGATTAAATCTGTAATCTTCAGCGTAAAGTGCACGTCGAAATCAGGTATTCACAATGAAGTCACAAACCTAAATGTAAATATCAAAGCATTATTGTTTCTATTCTTCGAAAGAGCACTGCACATTTATTTTCATCCTTAAGAAACCTAAAATTTACAAAATAGATCTATTTAAGATACTCTTAACATCTCAATAGTGCACGGTACTTAAAAGTTTAAATGAACGCAGACGCATGAAAACCCCCATTTAAAATGCTTTTTCCTTCTATAAGTGATACCGAATAACAGAGCCTTTCACAATCACAAACGGTCTTTCACAATTTTCAGAGTGGGTCATTCGGACCCGTTCAAAATTCACAATCTACATTAATTAAGCTTACAATTCGTTTTTTTTCCTGATTTTTTTCTGACATAAGTGAATAAAATCACAAATTGTCTTTGCGTTGATGTATTGTATAAATTAAAACGTCATCTTACGCTTCCAATTTGATTCGCAGATTTCTTTTTAATACTGATTAATCCAGTAAATGTCCGAAACGGCAAACATATATGTTCACCCATTATCTTTCAATTAGATAAAACCCGGATTAATTGGAATTTTGCGGCAGAATTTTTGATTATTTGAAATCCGTTTACAATGATTTTTCAAAGCTGAATGAAATTAGATTTGTCTTGCAGTCATACGGTTACCGAATAATGAAAGACATTTTTCAGCGAACATATTCTGATCAAGTTGTACATTGCAAACAAACCTGATATGAGGTAAACATCCGGTTATAGTGTATCAGACAAAAATGCCCTCATGGTAAATTCTTTGTGAAACATGTGAAAAGAGATTTGGATTTTTTTTCACCTTTGTCACAGTACCGGACCCATTCACAAATTAAGGAAAAAAATCACTGAGAGACCACACTATTTGAGGATGAATTTGAATTAGGTGCTAGTGGGCATGGACGGTAGTTTGCACTTGAGAACAGGCTCAATCAAACCGAGCCTGCAACATTTTCAATTTTGCCGTGTTGGGCTTTTTTTAGGGATTCTTATTTCTCTCTATTTGATACTCCATATGGTTAAGAAGAGATCGTAAATTTTGCTGCTGAAGAAAGTCAGAGTGAAGTAGACTAGAAATGTTTTAAGCCGGTGCTAGGGGGCGTGGACGGTAGTTTGCACTTGACAGTACCGTCCATGAACAGGCTCACTCAAACCGAGCCTGCAACATTTTCAATTTTGCCATGTTGGGCTTTCTTTAGGGATTCTTATTTCTCTCTATTGAATAGTAACATTCCCGAAAAGGATACAGGCCTTCTTGATAGCGATTCTAATCAAACAAATCTTAATGACTTCGTGAACGAGAAAAGCATTCTTGACAGTGATATTAGTCAAACAGTTTTTAATGACTTCATTAACGATTAAAGTGAGTGAAACCCAAAATAGGGGCTATGTGCTGAAAGTGTCTTATGGTTTAATGTTTTGACAGTGATAAGTGAGTAAATCAAAGCTATTGACATTGTTGTCAGTTAAGATTTTGGCACTGGTATGAAACTTAGCTTAATTCATAATTCAAAATTAATGTCGTGGTTGTAAGTAATGAAGTTAACAGAACAGGCTCAACCAAACCGAGCCTGCAACATTTTCAATTTTGCCGTGTTGGGCTCTCTTTAGGGATTCTTAATTCTTTCTATTTTAAGATGTTTGACACTAATATGAAACTAAAATCAGTAACCAGAGTTTATGATATGTTTGTCAGTATATGAAGTTAGAAGGTTTAAGATTTATATGTAATTTAGTTCAGCATATGGTCCAAAAGTAAAAAAAATGCATGTGCTCTAAACGAGAAAACAATGGGCGGAACTAAATTAAATGGAATATTTTGAAAGGGGATCTGAGGTTATGAAAACATAAAGAAAGCAAGAATCCCTAAAGAAAGTTCAACACAACATAATTGAAAATGTTGCAGGCTCGGTTTGATTGAGCCTGTTCATGGACGGTACTGTAAAGTGCAAACTACCGTCCACGCCCCCTAGCACCGGCTTAAGCAGAATTCAACATTTAAAATGAACTGGTACAATTTTAAATTTTGAAACATCCGCAGCAGATGTGTTCATATGGCGGTTATCATGGAACCTTTAATGTGACACCAAGTGCCATTCCATTTATGAAGTCTGCATATCACAGATAAGACGTCAAAAGACAAAGTTAAAAAGCAGGCAACATATCCTAAGGGTGATTCAACATTATTCAAGTAGGAGTATTGGAACCACCCAACTAGAAAATGCCGAAAATTAAAACTAAAAATACCACAAGCACAACAATAATGTCGTGCTGAACGATCTTTAAGGATCGGAAATATAACATCTGAAACCTAGTTAAGTAGTTGTGAAGTTATAATGTTTCACATTTATGACAACTGACGTCATAAATCGAAGTTTATGACATGTTTGTCAATTATCAATTCATGATGTTGGATGCTGATATAAAACGTTAGTCATAAGTCATATTTTATGACCTATTTATATCTAAAAACTCTATGTTGTTTGAAACTAATATGAAAATAACGTTCATTTATCAAAGTTAATGACATGTTTATCAGTTGTAATGTTTGGCATCGATATCAAACTGAAATCAGTTATTGTTATGATGTTGACCAGAACAGCTTTCAAACTTAGCATACCTCATAATTCTGAGTTATTGACATTGTTTTCAGTTGTTTGACACTGACTTGAATAACTAGCACTGTTCAATGAACAGAGTTCATGACAGGTCTGTCAGTTATAATGTCTGACAATGATAACAAACTCAGTTCATAAATCGAAGTAAATGACATGTTTGTTAGTTATGAAGATATGAATTTTAAGATTGATATGAAACTTAGTTCATACTTTTAATTTAATGACATGTTTGTCAGTTATGAAACTTAGTTCATACGTTAAAGTATCTAGTTATGGTGTTTGACATTAATATCAAACTCAGTTCATACAGTTTACGACATTTTTGTCAATTCCGAAGTAATGATGTTTGATGCCGATCATAAGTCATAGTTTATGGCATGTATATCACTTAGAAAATGTACGTTGTTTAAATTAATAGGAAAATATGTTTATTTTATAAGTAATTGACATGTTTATCAGTTAGGCCTATCATATTTGGCATTGATACGTTTTTATTTTTTGCTTACTTTTTAAAATTCAAAGTTATTGAGATGATTGTCAGTTAATTCAATACAAGCATAAATGGACGTCTCAGTGTTTATTATTTTTCAATAGTTGAAACAAAAGAATTGCAGTCTCGGTTTGATTGAGTCTGTACATGAGGAATACTGTAAATGTGCAAAATCCCTCACGCCCCCTAACACCGGCTTGAGCGGTACTCAATTCTCAACACTTAATAGTGCTGGCATCAATGATCCCGAAGGACCAGAAAAATATAACAGCACTAGTACTGAAGTGAAGTACGGGGCAACCTTTTACAGTTGCCACGCGGCACTTGACACCTGCTGTTGTGAAGTATAAAAATCTGGAAACAAAAAAAAACAAGAATAATGATCTTGTTGGCAAAGGCAACGTTCACAGGACGCGGCCCCCGACACACTCAAGTAGGGCACCAAGAAGGCATCAATCAAAAGACGTTCAATTTGGTTTCCGGAGCATAACTTAAGTTCCATTTGGCCCACAGTATTCAAACTTCTTAGGATGATTGTCCATATTGGGTAGAAAATTCTGGAAATAAAGTGATAGACCCCTATTGATTTTGGGGTCACAAGGTCAAAGTCACTATGACGTCATTGAACGCCGCCTTCCCTTTCAAAATTCCATTTTATTTAGTTCCGCCCTTGTTTTCTCGTTTAGGGCACACGCTTTTTATTACTTGGGGACCATACGCCGCTTTTCATGGAATGGCACGGAAGTGTCACATTGAAGGTTCCATGATAACCGCCGTATGAACACATCTGCGGATGTTTCTAAATTCAAAATTTTACTATTTCACGTTTAAATGTTGAATTCTGCTTAAGCCGGTGCTAGGGGGCGTGGACGGTAACTTGCACTTTCCAGTACCGTCCATGAACAGGCTCAATCAAACCGAGCCTGCAACATTTTCAATTTTGCCGTGTTGGGCTTTCTTTAGGGATTCTGTATTTATCTCTTTTATGATCACATCCGTGTTATTTGTGCCGTGTGGCGGCTGTAAAAAGTCTCCCCGTACATTTAATCAATGATGTTATATTTTCGATCCTTGAAGATCGTTCAGCACGACATTATTGTTGTGCTTGTGGTATTTTTAGTTTCAACTTTTCGGCATTTTCTAGTTGGGTGGTTCCAATATTCCTACTTGAATAATGTTGAATCACCCTTAGGAAATGTTGCCTGCTTTTTAAATTTGTCTTTTGACGTCTTATCTGTGATACGCAGGCTTCATAACCTCTGATCCCCTTCAAAATTCCATTTTATTTAGTTCCGCCCATTGTTTTCTCGTTTAGGGCACACGCTTTTTATTACTTGGGGACCATACGCCGCTTTTCATGGAATGGCACGGAAGTGTCACATTGAAGGTTCCATGATAACCGCCGTATGAACACATCTGCGGATGTTTCTAAATTCAAAATTTTACTATTTCACGTTTAAATGTTGAATTCTGCTTAAGCCGGTGCTAGGGGGCGTGGACGGTAACTTGCACTTTCCAGTACCGTCCATGAACAGGCTCAATCAAACCGAGCCTGCAACATTTTCAATTTTGCCGTGTTGGGCTTTCTTTAGGGATTCTGTATTTATCTCTTTCCTTGTTGATCTTGTTTTTCATAATTTAAAACTGAAAACAGTTTCTGGAGCATAACTTAAGTTCCATTTGGCCCACAGTGTTCAAACTTCATAGGATGATTGACTATATAGGGTAGAAGACCCTATTGATTTTGGGGTCACAAGGTCAGGTCAAGGTCACTATGACCTTAAAACTGAAAACAGTTTCCGGAGCATAACTTAAGTTCAATTTGGCCCACAGTGTTCAAACTTCATAGGATGATTGCCCATATTGGGTAGAAGACCCCTATTGATTTTGGGGTCACAAATAGATAAATAAAGAATCCCTAAAGAAAGCCCAACACGGCAAAATTGAAAATGTTGCAGACTCGGTTTGATTGAGTCTGTTCATGGACGGTACTGGAAAGTACAAGTTACCGTCCACGCCCCCTAGCACCGGCTTAAGCAGTATTCAACATTTAAACATGAAATGGTAGAATTTTGAATTTAGAAACATCCGCAGATGTGTTCATACGGCGGTTATCACAAGGTCACTATTACCTTAAAACTAAAAACAGTTTCCGGGGCATAACTTAAGTTCCATTTGGCCCAGTGTTCAAACCTCATAGGATGATTGTCCATATTGGGTTGAAGACCCCTATTGATTTTGGGGTCACAAGGTCAGTCACTATTACTTAGAAATTGAAAACAGTTTCTTTAGCATAACTTAAGTTCAATTTGGCCCACAATATTCAAACTTCATAGGATGATTGTCCATATTAGGTAGAAGACCCCTACTGATTTTGGGGTTACAAGGCCAAAGTCACTATTTCCTTAAAACTGAAAACAGTTGTTGGAACATAACTTAAGTTTCATTTGGCCCAGTGTTTAAACTTCATAGTATGATTGTCCATATTGGGTTGAAGACCCCTATTGATTTTGGGGTCACAAGGTCAAAGGTCACTATTACCTTAGAACTGAAAACAGTTTCCGGGGCATAACTTAATTGATGATCTTGTTTATCATATTTTAAGTTCCATTTGGACCACAATATTGAAACTTCAAAGGAGGATTGTTTTGTGAAGAAGGTAATACTTTATTTAATTCCCATGTCTTACAAATGCTTCATCTTTACTAAAAAAAATCACTTTCGGGCATATAATGCTCCGCCTAGCGGTGCTCTTGTTGTGATTAATGCTTCCGGCGGATCACCTTGTTTCCAGATTTTTATACTTCACACAAGAGCAGGTGTCAAGTGCCGAGTGGCAGCATCTGCTGTAAAAAGTTGCCCCTGTTGTTATATTTTTCTGGTCCTTCGACATCATTGATGCCGGCACTTTTAAATGTTGAGAATCGAGTACCGCTCAAACCGGTGCTAGGGGTGTGAGGCATGTTGCACTTGTTCATTATCCCTCATGTACCGACTCAATCAAACTGAGTCTACAATTTTCATGTCATTTTGTTGTGATTGATGCTTCCGAGAGATCACTTTGTCTCCAGATTTTTGTTGTTCCATACTCAAAAAATAGATAAATACAGAATCCCTAAAGAAAGCCCAACACGGCAAAATTGAAAATGTTGCAGGCTCGGCGTTCATTGAACGCCGCCTTTCCTTGTTTATCATATTTGATTGAGCCCGTTCATGGACGGTACTGGAAAGTGCAAGTTACCGTCCACGCCCCCTAGCACCTAGCCTGCAACATTCTCAATTTTGTCGTGTTGGGCTTTCTTTAGGGATTCTGTATTTCTCGAGCGAGGTTAGGTGCACCATTAACCGGTTTAAACTCCCCAGCAGTCATTATTATGCTGCTGACCGTTCCAAGGCGGCGCCCCACTGTGTTCCTCAGATGTATGTCTTATGTTGTTTCATACTGTTTTGGTGACACTTTTGCTTGTGTCCCTTGTTGTTTTCTCGTCTACGGTAAGTATCTTCCCCATTGCCTCTAGTTTTTATTTCTTTGATTACTCCCCACCCCCTCCCCCGGTCTCCTGTCCCCTTCCCCTTTGTGGGCCTATTTTTATTTTCTTTGAATTCCTAATCAGTTACAAATTAATTATCATTTAATGATTAACCTGTCCGTGCTCTGTCTTTGCCCTGTCCTGTTTTTGTTTGGGGTCCCCCTGGGCTCCTTGCCATTGGTTCTTGTTGCTGGGTCATGTGGGGGTTGCGTTCATTGAACGCCGCCTTTCCTTGTTGATCTTGTTTATCATATTTCCCCGAGTCCTTTTACTTTGTGGGCCTATAAATCAATCAGTTTGTTAAAAAAACATTGTTTATGAAATAGATAAATACAGAATATGAAGACAGACATTAAACAGTTCGCAGTAAATTAGAAAATTAAAATTGTAAAAATTATAAAAATTTCAAAAGACAATTTGTGTATGTCTTGTTTTTATGCTGCTGACCGTTCCAAGGCGGCGCCCCTGTATGTTCCTCAGATGTATGGCTATGTTGTTTTATACTGTTATGGTGACACTTTTGTGTCTCTTGTTGTTTCTCGTCTACGGTAAGTATCTTCCCCTTTGCTCCTAGTTTTTATTTATTTTATCCCCCCCTTCCCCGGGTCTCATGTCCCCTTCCCCTGTGCCTTTTGACTTTAAGGGCCTAATATTCAATCATTTATTTGTTTTCTTTTAGTTCCTTATCAGTTACTTATTATTTATTCTTATGTAGTGGTTTGCCTGCCCGTGCTCTGCCTTATGCCCTGTCCAATTTTTGTTTGGGGTCCTCCTGGGCTCCTTGCCACTGGCGCTTGTTACTGCGTCGGGTGGGGGCTGCGTTGAATGAACGCCTTTTTTGATTGGTGCCTTCTGGGTGCCCTACTTGAGTGTGTCGGGGCCCGCGTCCTGTGAACGTTGCCTTTGCCTTGTTGATCTTTGTTCTTGTTTTTTTACATAAATATCCCTCACAGAGGTGATACTTTGAGGAAAAAGAAACAGTGACACAATGGCACGTCACGTAATTATGATGTTGGAGCTAGGGCTACTTTGCGTTACTTACTAGGTGACCTTTGTAATCAAATGAAACGATATATTGCCGATTTTTTGCATGTTTACTCAGCGGCGTGACTGAGTAGTTAACGCGTCGGACTAATCTAAGGATTGATGACCGCTCAGGTTCAAATCCTGTAAGGGGCAAGCCGTTGTTTCCTTAAACGAGAAACTATACATTCATTGCTAATTAATAGTTTGTTGCAGGAACGGATTCGATTCTTTCAATAAGGTCATAGCTTCCAAGACAATCAAACTAAAATAAATCTGTTTAAACTCAGTAATAGCGTATTAAATATCTGTAAAAGTCTTTCAGAATTCCATTGAGTTTTTGATTGCATCTGACGGACCAAGTGGGAGACTCTATGATGGATAGTTCGTAAAGCCCTTTGGGACTAATTGTCTTAATGTTCGTCTTCTGCCTTGCTTCGTCGGGCCCTTGTAGGTGATTTTCTTGTTGCTCTGTCTTCCTTTAGGACATTGAGTACTTTTGTTATGGTCATTGGGTTTACTTTTATATGTTTCTACATGATCATTTTAGTGTTTTACTTATTTAACCTTTTGTAACCATGACAACTGTTAGAATTTCACTTGGCGGGGATTCATTTTATTTAAACTGTCTCGTTAATAGGAACATAGTGGTGCGAAGAGTGAGGTATGGTGCACCAGTTTTCTGTTTAAACTCCCCACCAGTCATTTTTATGCTGCTGACCGTTCCAAGGCGGCGCCCACTGTGTTCCTCAGATGTATGTCTATGTTGTTTCATACTGTTTTGGTGACACTTTTGCTTTGTGTCCCTTGTTGTTTTCTCGTCTACGGTAAGTATCTTCCCCATTGCCTCTAGTTTTTATTTCTTTGATTAACCCCCCCCCCCTTCCCCCCGGTCTCCTGTCCCTCCCTTTGTGGGCCTATTATTATTTTCTTTGAATTCCTAATCAGTTACAAATTATTTATCATTTATTGATTAACGTGTCGTTGCCCTGTCCTTTTTATGTTTGTGGTCCGCCTGGGCTCCTTGCCATTGGTTCTTGTTGCTGGGTCATATGGGGGTTGCGTTCATTGAACGCCGCCTTTCCTTGTTGATCTTGTTTTTCATATTTCATATTTTAACGCCGTAGTTCATGACTTATTGGGAAAGCCCTCGTAGATACCACTGCACACCTGTATATATATTATGATTTTTAACCATACTATACTTAATATTTGAAATAGTCTTATCTTTCTTTTAGTACGGACAGTACCATAATTCATTTTTAGCAAAAATGAATAAAAACGTTTTAATTTTCAGGGAAAAATGCAGACATTCATCAGAAAATATGATGAACAAGATCACAAAGGAAAGGCGGCGTTCAATGAACGAAAGAAAGCCAAGTGTAAATTTCATCATTACTACGAGGCTAAGGACATGAACAGGCTCAATCAAACCGAGTCTACAACATTTTTAATTTTGTCGTGTTGGACTTTCTTTAGGGATTCTGTTTTTATCTATTTTAAGGGTAAAAATTAATGAGAAGTTTTCAAGGACATGACATTCAAGTTAAATGTACATTTCAATGACCAGCTCATTTTCATGGTTTTGAATATCCTTGCGTGTCGGGTTAAATCTGTGATTTCTTTCTGTACATTCCGCCTATTCCGGAACCTCCCTCTTCTTCCATATATCTAAATAAAGTTTTACTTCTTCACAACTTTTGACGCCCTCATCATTCATAAGACGTCTAATATCTTGTTTGACACTATTGTCAATTGGCAGACTTTTATTTATATTAAGCACACCTGAGAATGTGTATGAAAAGTCTAATTATAGTGATAAAAGATTGTTTTAGTAGCATAAAGGATAATCATGTGACTTTGTTAAGATATCAAAACATGTACAGGCAGCTTCACGCCAGGGTTCAAACAAATTAACAAGTAGGCAAATGTATCTAATTTTCCATTGTAATACACTTTACAATTAAACCCTGGCGATGTTGTAAGGAAATCAAAGATCAAGATGTTATTAAATACATACATGCATATGTAGATGGTTTTGTGTTTAAGTAAAAAACAAGATTCTATGTTTGATAAACACAAAATATGAAAAACAAGATCAACAAGGAAAGGCGGCGTTCAATGAACGCAACCCCCATTTCTTGTGACGTTGTCAGTAGTGAAACTTTGGTCAATGAAGTAGCTATTTTGTATGGAAGTCAAATACTACTGTTGTTTTTTTTTTCATTTTTAACACCAGTGACCTTGGCTATGACCCCAGTGACCCCTAACTCTGTAAAAAGTAACAGGAACATTCAAGGTGTTTAGCTACTTAATATAGATATCATTGTCAGAAAAAGTTGAACATACCAGGTCCTATTTTCAAAGTGATAAGAAGAGAAATAGCTGAAAACGGCAATAGTTTTTTGGTAAAAAGTAGCCATAAGTATGTTACTTTACAAGATCATGTACTTTGTATTTTTGTATGTAAATTATAAAGCCACTGGTACAGGTAGAGCTTATGTTTGTAGAGCACTCTCTTTTCTTTTAGACAATATTTATGTCAGGTTTGGTAATACCCTATTCAAACAAATTATAGGAATTCCTATGGGTACTAATTGTGCACCCCTGGTCGCCGATTTGTTTTTGTATTGCTATGAAAGAGATTTTATGTTAAGTCTCTCTGAAAATACACAACAAGATGTTATATCAGCATTTAATAACACTTCCAGATATCTTGATGACATTTTTAATTTAGATAATTCGTTTTTTGATCAAATGGTGTCTAATATTTATCCTACGGAGCTACAACTTAATAAAAAATTCTGGAAACAAAGTGATCCCTCGGAAGCATTAATCACAACAAAATAACATAAGAATTGCAGACTCGGTTTGGTTGAGTCTGTACATGAGGGATAATGAATAAGTGCAACATCCCTCACGCCCCCTAGCACCGGCTTGAGCGGTACTCAATTCTCAACACTTTAAAACGAATTCTTGAAATTTAACTACATCATTTTTGGATCTTCATATCACTATCAAAAACAATTCGATTCACACGAAAATTTATGATAAAAGAGATGACTTTGATTTTAGTATAGTAAATTATCCTCATTTGGATGGAGACGTACCGCACGCAACATCTTACGGGGTTTATATATCTCAGTTAATTAGATTTGCTAGAGCTTGTAGCAACGTAAAGGATTTTAACGAGCGAAATATTTTCATTAACCGGTAAGCTATTAAAACAGGGCTACCGCTATTATAACTTACGTAAATATTTTTACAAAATTTTTACAAATCGTAACTTTGATTTAATTTCAAAATTCAATAGTGATCTAAAAAACACTTCTGCGACAAGGGATTAGCCAGCCTGATTTTTACGGTGATGTTGTTTACAAACTTCGTAAGATCTTGGGTCATTGTAATTTTTCTGTTGTGTTTACTAAAATTATAAAACGTTTTATTAAAAGGGGTTATGACCCTACTATCTTAAGACATACCGCATGCTTAGTGTTCAACCCATTTACAGTTGGACACTACGCTTTCCTCTTTTGATTACAATCTGACGGGCCAAGTGGGAGACTATATGATGGACAGTTTCTTAAAAGCCCTTTGGGACTGAATTGCCTTAATGTTTGTCTTCTGTCTTGCTTCGTCGGGCCCTTGTAGGTGATTTTTCTTGTTGCTCTGTCTTCCTTTAAGACATCGAGTACTTTTGTTATGGTCATTGGGTTTACTTTTATATGTTTCTACATGATCATTTTGTGTGTTTTAACTTATTTAACCTTTTGTAACCATAACAACTGTTAGAATTTCACTTGGCGGGGATTCATTTTATTTACACTGTCTCGTTTATAGAAACATGGTGGGGCTAAGAGCGAGGTTTGGTGCACCATTAACCGGTTTAAACTCCCCAGTAGTCATTATTATGCTGCTGACCGTTCCAAGGCGGCGCCCCTCTGTGTTCCTCAGATGTATGTCTATGTTGTTTTATACTGATTTGGTGACACTTTTGCTCGTGTCTTTGTTGTTTCTCGTCTACGGTAAGTATCTTCCCTTGTCCCTAGTTTTTATTATTTTATTTCCCCCCCCCCCCTTCCCCGTGTCTCATGTCCCCTTCCCCTGTGCCTTTTGACATAATGGGCCTTATATTAAATCATTTATTTGTTTTGTTTTAGTTCCTTATAAGTTACTAATTATGTATTCTGATGTAGTGGTTTGCCTGCCCGTACTCTGCCTTGTGCCCTGTCCTGTTTTTCTTTGGAGTCCTCCTGGGCTCCTTGCCGCTGACGCTTGTTGCTGGGTCGGATGGGGGCTGCGTTCATTGAATGCCGCCTTTCCTTGTCGATCTTGTTTATCATATTTTATGATAAATCTGACTTGCCGGTTTGGGAAAACCTAGTAAAAAGGTTACTAACTTGGGCATGAAATAGCATATTTTCCAATCTCTATCGTAAATAATTTACTTATGCAGCAGTTTTGACGTTTGATGTGTATCGTCTTAATTTATAAATAATGAACTGCAGCTGCTATTACTTATTTTGGTAAACTATATAAAATAGATAAAATACAGAATCCCTAAAGAAAGCCCAACACGGCAAAAATGAAAATGTTGCAGGCTCGGTTTGATTGAGCCTATTCATGGACAGTAATGGAAATTGCAAGTTACCGTCCACGCCCCCTAGCACCGGCTTAAGCAGAATTCAACATTTAAACACTAAAATGGTGAAATTTGAAGTCACCTGATTCTCCCAAATGAGTAGATGATTTTATATTTCAACCAACACCTAATTGAAAAAAAATTATACAATACATCTCGAAAAGAATGGAACTTATTTGTTAAAAACTGAAGCTAACAAGTATTTTACATACAAAGTTTATATCAATGTTTCATATAATCAAAGGAAAAACAACAGTTCCAAAAGATGTGTACATATAAGAGAAAACAATGACCCCCTGGGGCGGGGTCAATTTTGCCGGAGGGCTTTTATTTGAACAAACTTGGTAGACACTCACTAGAAGATGTTTCATTCTTAATATCTTATCTCTATTTATTTGGGTTTTTTAAAAGAAGATTTTTAAGTTTTTACTTTAAACTAATAAGGAAAATCAATGTCGCCCTGGGTGGGACCAATGTTGTCCCCAGGGTTTTTATTTGAACAAACTTGGTAGACCCTGACTAGACGATGTTTCATGCCAAATATATTAGCTTTGGCTCATTTGGTTTTCTAATAGAAGATTTTTTAAGTTTTTTATTTCGGTTGCCATGGAAACCAGAGTTCTGCATGGAATTAAAATTTTTGAACAATTTTTAAAGTTGATTACCAAAGAAACATTCCTGTGAAGATTTAATGAAATTGGCTTAGCGGTTTATGAGGAGATGGTGTCACCCCGGTACGGAATTAGACCCAGCCCGTTGTAGTCTAGAAAGTAGTTCTTTTAAATTTTGAAATGGCCTATTTCATATCATCTTAATTGATACTGGTTATATTTTAAGTATATCTTTAGTAATTATGTACATGAAGTTTCATTTCTGAGTACTTTAAAGGTTGTTTTTGATGTATTTTTGCAGGATTTCATTTCTGGGTGGAAGGTTTCATGAGGCACTATGCACAAGAATACACACCAGTTACTATTTGGAATATTCTATAGTGATTACAGAAATTAAAAGCTGCAGAAAAACTCCAAGGGCTAATGTATTATTTTTTTGTGCTAAATTTACTTGGACTGCATTGGTGTTTAAAGAAATGGTCATGAAGTTTCGGTACCGGATTTGTTTTGTCCAGAATTTAGCCTTAAATGTGATGGATTTACTATAGGATATATGGGTCGAAAATTCAGTAGGCCGTGTCCTAAATGTAACAGGTTAAAATGGGATTTCTAAGGAACTACTTGGATTAAAGTGATGGAACTTCACCTACTGGTAATGCTTGTGAATAGCAATCTGAATTTTAAAGGATAACAGTCAGGTTTGTATATTTCAAATTTTATTTAAAAATTAAATTTTGACAATTTAAAATTTGCCACTTTCTATTGATGTTGTCTCCCCTTGCCATAAGACACCATTTGCTTCACTCCATTTGCATGCATTTCGTTGACCACAATACGGAAGTGGTTACACAAGAAGTAGTGCCTATGTTTGATGCTGAATATTTATGAAGTATTGAATGAAAGACTTAGCAAAAAAGTCATAATTTAAGAAAGGGGATTAAAATTATTGACAAATTGAAATTTGAAATAATTTCATATGTTATAGTAAGCAAAATGGACATTATTGACATGGGTGTACTGCCTGTTTGCAGCCAACTTGACAGCATATTTTCATGCGCACATCATTTAGGTGAAGTTTTTGAATTGTCAACAAAATTAAGTGAATGGTGTTTGTTTCGACTTCTCGAAAATTGCAATTTCATTTCGGGTCAGTATATATAGAACATAAAAGTAGAAATAACTGTGGTCATATGTCATTCATCTGCTGGCAGTTATAGAAACAGTGCTATATTGTCATTATTAAAGCTGTTATTATAACTTATAGACTAATTTCATTTGATAATCATATTGAAATAGATAAATAGAACTGAAATTGACATTATATGTATTTGACAGCCAGGGATATTGTAATTTGTATATGTATATGCAGCTTTGAATTTTATTTCATTGTGCATGTTGTGTATAAGTGTAATACATAGGCCTATAGATATAACATAATCCTGTTGGGAGTGCAAATTGCAAAATTTAAGAAATTGCACAAGTCTATAGTGAGTTGCAACAGTGATGATGATGTTGTTGTTGTTGTTGTTGTTTTCACTTGATTGTGTGTGTGTGTGGGGGGGGGGGTATTTTTTTTTTCTTCGCAGTTGTCATGTTTACAAATGGCAAAAATATGCTCTCCCGTTTCGACCGGCAATCAGGTCATCATCAGACATTCTGCCATGAATGTGACGGGGCTTATTTTCACCATAACTCATTTGAAATAACAATGCACAGCCACATCAATTCCTGGTAGCACTACTTTGAAGGGCCTGCTGCATCAAGTTGTCCTTTGTGGTACTCGTCATTGTACTGGCCTTCACTTCTCGCAAGGTGGTACATGTGTTCTAGTTTTGCCCGTGTTTCTTTTCTTTTCATCTTAAATTGTTTTGTTTTTTGGTAATGCCTATGCCTTTGAAGTCTTTTTGATGCTGATTTTAGATATCGAAGTGGTCTTGGTGATAGGGAGTGTCCTGTTATACTTCGGACCTTTTTCTCAACAGAAACTTGCAGTGAATTGTTTATCTGGAGAGTTTTTGAAGCTAAGCTGCCAGCAAAATTCCTCGAAAAGTTGATTTCTTTAGGCATGGTGGATAACACAGATCTGTTAAAACTTTCGCACTTCTGTGTTGAAGTGTTGCTTGTCACACTTTTGATGGCGTACTCACTTAAGCGTATTTCCAGAATAGCGGATAATAGCTCACGGTCATTTCTTGTCAATTCTAGGTGATGAATACCATGTGTGGGTAGATAGGAAGAGTTTATACCACCAATCACCAACATTTCCTACACCGGAACAAACTAAGGATTCCTCTGGACAGAACTTACAGCTACCAGCATAACACTCTAATGTAGCTATACGGATTGTTGGTAAGGTATGTAAATTTCCTTCGAGACCATTTTTTTTTAGGCGAAGTTTTTCTATAATAGCACTGCATCTAGCCTTAATATCCTTAGCAAAAGCTCTAATAGCTTGTTGTCTTGCACTGCCAGATAGGGTTTTTCCTTCAAACATTGTTGGGCTCCAATTTGAAGCTCTTGCCTTTCTTACTTGGCGACTGCCTAAATGATAGGGGTCAGCTTGACGAGCTACTTTCCACGCATTTCCAAGCTTGTCATAAAAATCAGTCATCCCGAGATGAGCTTTCGTGTCTCCATCAGTGGTCAGTGTGCGAACCAGAATATCTTCTTTTGAAAGCTGCTCAGCAATGTCATAAGCCATCTTTCTTTCAGAATGAGGCTGCATATACTGCATTGTTGCAGTACAATCAAAATGGCCTGGACAACTGACATCAAAGCCCTTGTTCCGCATGTATGCTCCAGTCCAGCAAAGTTTGTTTTGTACTGCTAACCCAATTATGTAGTTATAGCTTGTATGGTTTTCAATGGCAACACCATAAGCCTGTGAAGCTGCCTGGCCAGGTTTGTATGAAGAAACCATTCGGGCTGCATTATAGCGGCCATCAAACGATAAGTCGAGATGGTTCGGATTTGGTTTGTGAAGTCTCTTAATGTGCTGAACAACCAGATTCCTCTTCTCAGTCATATCGGCATTATTTAATTGTACAGTGTTAAGGCTTGCTGTGTTTGTTAAATTTTGCATATAACCTCTACTAGGTGCAGGAATATCCATTGAAGTGAACAGCAGGTTAACCTTTTCTATTCCAATAGCTGTGTCTTGCAGTGCGGACGCCACTAACATGTTGATAGTAGCTGCTTGACTACCCGGGCACTTATTGAATGTCTCCATTTTGCTAGATACAAATTGGCAGGATAAGCACTTAAATTGCAGCCTAGAACCCAGTCCAAGTTTTTGTTCACAGTGTAATTTGATGTTTAATTTATCACATTTTTGAGCACTGTGCTCTTCATAAACTTTGTTCATCATAGCAATTTGCTTATCTAAATTGATCACTCTATTCCCTTGCGGTTCACTGTCATCTTTCTTTTGCAGACTTTTCTGTGAGCGAAGCACTGGTTTTGAGGAATTTTGTGCCTGATTTTGGCTGAGATGTGAGCAAGAACTACTGTTGGTTTGTTCCGCAGCGTTCAAGTGAGGAGGTAAAATCTTGTGTCCTTTCTTGAAAGTTCCACTGTTAAGGCGTCTCTTTCCCATTGTAAAATAATATTTTTAAGAGTATGATGGGCTTGAAGAGTAAATTGATTTAATACTTCCTATTCAATTATTTGAATTGATTGCCTTGTTCTATAACAATTTTAAAGGCCTTATCTGAATGAGAATTTACTTACAAAAGGCCATATATAGTACTATGTTAATAGAGATTGTTATCTTTACATGTTTATAGATGGTATTAACAAAGAGTGTAGTCTGTGTATGTATATACTTTGCTTTGTTTACTAATAAATTTAAGTAAAAGTCTTAATCAGGAAGTTTTATAGCAATTTTAAGGGAAAAAAAATCATAATAATGGCAAACTTTATGCCCATTTTTCACTATTTCAAACTTAAATTTTAAGCTTTTTATAAAGAAAAAATGGATAAATTTTACCATTTTATACAAACAAGGTATAATTCATGCATAGAAAACCTGTAAAATATTGGCCAACAACAAAAAACTTTATTTCATGAAAATCTGTCTTCTATTTCTGAAGATTTGTTATAATTTGTAATGCCATTTTTTTTATCTAAAATTCTGTTGGCCGAGCCTGATTTTCCGCAAAGTGGTCACCCTTTAAGAAATGCTCCTGTATCAATGTGAAATGTAAGAGACATTGATTTCTTGATTAATATTACTTGTTCAACATAAAATTACCAAAAAAATGTGTGTAAATGTTCTTTTAAATGAAATTTTATGTTCATTTAGGTGTCACCCCGGTACGGAATTAGACCCAGCCCGTTGTAGTCTAGAAAGTAGTTCTTTTAAATTTTGAAATGGCCTATTTCATATCATCTTAATTGATACTGGTTATATTTTAAGTATATCTTTAGTAATTATGTACATGAAGTTTCATTTCTGAGTACTTTAAAGGTTGTTTTTGATGTATTTTTGCAGGATTTCATTTCTGGGTGGAAGGTTTCATGAGGCACTATGCACAAGAATACACACCAGTTACTATTTGGAATATTCTATAGTAATTACAGAAATTAAAAGCTGCAGAAAAACTCCAAGGGCTAATGTATTATTTTTTGTGCTAAATTTACTTGGACTGCATTGGTGTTTAAAGAAATGGTCATGAAGTTTCGGTACCGGATTTGTTTTGTCCAGAATTTAGCCTTAAATGAGATGGATTTACTATAGGATATATGGGTCGAAAATTCAGTAGGCCGTGTCCAGATGTCGTTTAAAGTAAATGTTTACGGACGCTGGACGAAATGCGATCACGTAAGCTCACCATGTCACTGCGACAAAGTTATTACATTATGAGTAAAGCCAATCATTTAATCTTAATGGTCGAGGTCCTTTGTAGGTCAATGTCATACCTATATTATTCATCATTGCTCACAATTGTTTTGCCAAAGTATGAATCAAATCACACTTCTTGTTATGGTTTTGAGTCTTATACACAAAATTCAATATTTTTACCTTGATGATGTAGGTTATTAAAAGGTAAATGTCAATTCAGCCTTCTAAAAGGTCTATTCAAAAACATTGTTTTGTTAAGGTATAATGATAACCCATTAATTAATTACAAACATAGAGACAATTACATGTATTGTACAAAAGAAAATTCAACAATTTAACTTGTCTTGTATATGGGGTTGTCCATCCAAGTACGAAGATAAGAAAAAGTTATGATCAGTATTAAAGTTTGATGACAGCACGGATACGCCAACATGGCTGTAAAAAATTCTTTTATTTTCTTTAAATTTCATAAAAGTTGGGCTTAAAAATCACACTGAATTGTACAGATATCTTAATCTCTATCTTAACCCATTACTTCATATACACGCCTTTTAACGCCTTTTTCACCCCCCCCCCTTTTTCTTGTCTCAAATGATGAAAAATGCCTTATTTAGGCCCCAAACACTTGTTTTTGTTTGAGAAATGTTGTTAAAAAAAGTGACCTCTTTTTCGGCGCGGCCCCCCAACCAAAAGATACATCAGGGGGTTGCCAGAAGGGGGATGTGCCCCCTTCTGTTTGGGGGGTTTGAAGGGGGGGCGGAGTCCCCCTCATCGCCAAGAAAATTTTGGACTTGTGAGAGGCTGTAAATGACCCCAGATTGATCATAAGGTAACGTGTAACCAACGCTGAAAAGCATTTGACTCTATCTCAATCCATTGAGAAGTTGCAGCACTTTGAAATCAATTTTGATTGAAAAAATCAACGCAAAATAGTGATTTTTGGCAATTTTGAGATGTCCCCTCGTTGCCATGGTAACAGAAAATTTAAGCCTGAGCATGTTGTTGCAAGGGCAATGGTCCAGTCAACATTTGTGCCAAGTTTGATTAGTGTTGAAGCAGTTTTTATAGTATTATAGCAATTTGAACTTGTAACGGGAGACTTTTCAATGAAAACAGCCATTTTTCACAAAATGCTCATGAAGTAATGGGTTAAACAATCCAAGCAGCAAACTTATTCCATGTATATATTCACACATAATACCTCTCCCATAAAATGTGCAGAATGCTCCCCAATAATCTTCATATAAACAATAATTTTCTTGTCCTTATCAGAAAGTTGGCTCATTTTTTACATTGTGAGTAAGTTCGTTCTTGTTCCATCATGTAAAAAGACTGTAACAAGAAATATTACATTTATATCTTGAATGATAATGAAGCATCAATAAAGAAAGTTATATCAATGAATTCTTTGAATTTGTGCATTCATGTATCACAATATTCTACATTAAATGTATTGATGTTCATTACTAGCAATGTATTGCAATGTATTGCTATATTTAGCAATAATGGTGACATCATCAGAACAAGCAAATCTTCCAGCAGTGATAAAATTTTGTATTAAATGCATGTAAAGCAGGGCAAGCAATATGATGTGGATTTGAAGGCTTAACATGTTTAAATAATTATACATGTATCGGTTCAACTTTTACACTTGTGTCCTTGCACAGTATGAGATATTACATGAACATAGATTTAATAGCGCTGATAGACTGAAACAGACAGCATAATCGTTTAGCTGGTCTAAAACTTCTCAATGGTTTGCGGCTTCGAAAAAGGGAAACTAAATAGGAAACTCTATTCAACAATATGGCCAGCACTTTGGGAAATAAAAATTTATGTTACAAGACATTCTTAATGCTGTGACACATAGGGCATCAGCTACAACAAAAGTCTTTTATAAATCACATGTAAACTCATTTTTTTCCTTGCATTTACAGTTAGAAAGGCTATTTTAGATGTCAGAATAAAACATCATAATATGCTATTTTAAGCTACTTTCTCACTTACATCCCGACAGAGCCCCGGCAGAGCCCCGGTAGACGTCCGGGGTGATCCGGGAACGACCGGGAACAACCGGGGTACATCCGTAACTCTGCAGGCAACGTCCTGGATGATCCGGGAACATCCGGCATTCGACCCCGGATGGAATAAAATATTTAATATCACCGGGGTGGTCCGGGATGATCCGGGAAGGTACAGCTTTGCCGGCTTCATCATTAGCTCTGCCGGAAACGACCTGGGTTATACCGGGAAAGCACCGTAGCTCTGCCGGCACAAACCGGGGTTGATCCGGGGTATGATATAGCCGGTAGAGCTACGGTAGAGCCCCGGTATATGCCGGCAGAGCCCCGGTAACTACAGGCAGAGCCCCGGAGGATAAAGGTAGAGCTACGGTTGATCCCGGTAGAGCCCCGGCAAAGCCCGGATCATTTCAAAAGAATAACGACAATTTGCGATGATTGCACTTGTTTGTATTAAAAGCCTTCCCATTTCCCTTCTATCTAGTATGGGATAAGGATTTTTCAGAAAATCATCATGAATTACTATTCTGAAACAATAGATATCATATTAAATAAAAATTATGTATCAATGTTATTATTTTCGGGCGTTTTCAATCCACCGGGGTTCTACCGGGGCTCTGCCTGGATCGTCCTGGGCTCTGCCGGGGCTCTGCCTGGATCGACCGGGGCTCTGCCTGGGTCAACCGGGGCTCTTCCGTCGTCATCCGGGAACGACCGGGGAAGCACCGGCATGAACCGTAGCTTCACCTGGGCTCTGCCTGGATGATCCGGAGCGCATCCTGGGTGGTTAGTAGGGAACTACCGTAGTGCTGCCGGGGTAAGTGTGACCGCAACAATAATTTTATCCCGGATCGTCCCGGATCATCCCGGTAACTTACCGGGATGGTCCTGGGCTCTGCCGGGAGTAAGTGAGACCGAGGCTTTAGTAGAACCATCATAAATGCTATGTCATGACGTCTTAAAGCAAATGAGCTGAAAAGGCCGCCATTGTGAGAAAATAGTTCATTGCTGCAATGTGATAAAACTTGCAATGAGAGAATCATTGTATCCATTATAGTATCTATATGTATGCTGATATGAAGAAATTATTACTTATTACAGTGAAAATACATACTTCTGTTCTTAATTAAAGTTTATGCCTATTCAAGATGCCTATGTATGTACTCAAGAATGGCAAGTTTACAAGATTATTTATCAGTCACAGTGATTAATGCTTTTAATTCACACTTGGATAGAATAACATTCTGGCAAGCTTATTACAGTGACCATGTCTTGCTTTACTTCTTTATTTTATATCACTAGAATAAGATGCTGCGGTCAAATTCTGGATTGACAAAGGATATGTGAAATCAGTCGATTGAATCAATTATAAGAAATATATACATGTAACAGCATTTTCATGAAATGCAAAAAATAATTTTCCAAGTATGTTTTTGAAGCACTACTACAATTAAGATTTTTTTATAGCCTATATTTTGCTTTATGATAAAAATAATGTTTGTTCACCATTTAAAGGCCACCAAATATCAATTTTTTTAATTCAAGATAAGAAAATAGACGGTACAAGTACTCCATGCATAGGGAATTTTAAAATCATTTCCATAATTTAATTTCAGTATTTTAAATTGAACAATTACAACCGTTTGATTTTTAAATTTCATTATCATTCGAAATTTTACTTTGGCTAAGCAACCAACTTTCTTCGATACTTGTTTCCACCTCCTTCTACGGCGGAAGTCATGACTTGCTGTAACCTACAAAATTTCAATTAATGAGTCTTTATGAGTAATAAAAATCTATTTGGTAAACATACATGTCATTGCATCTTCACAACAACTTTTATCAGTTCAATTTGGTAACAGGAACCTTCAAGGAAGTGAAAATGCCCCATATACATTTTTTCTGTCAGTAAATCTGGTGATAATACAAATAAACAGTTACTAAGGATTCAAAGTCACAGCAAAATACATCATAAGATATATGTGATTATTTCACTTATTGATAATGAAGCTATGACAAATGATCTGTATTTGGACAATAAAACTTTCAGGATCAAGGACATTAAGCTCAGGTGAGCTTAAAATCCAACTTTGCGTATTAGGTTAACCTAGTATAGACAGACGATTGAATTACTAAATGCCTGGGGGATTAACTCTGGTTGAATATGCATGTCTGTGGCATGTCTACTGAGTAATATTGTTTTCTTCACACACAGTTTAAGTGAACTCATCAAATTAAGCACATTTCTATCTTTTCTCTATTTTCTTTTTTATCGTCTGGCCCTGATGGCATACCCTGATTTCTATTCCAATGTGTACAAAAGGATCACTATCAAATGGAATTGGTATATACCCTCTGGAATCTTCAAATTTGATAGTGCTAGTCAACATATTTAAACCAGTACCATCTGAAAAATATACACTGGGGTCCTACATATTTACCGGACAATCAGTTTACCGGACAAAAGCTAGCTATTACTGCTGAATAGTGCTTTATTTGTTGCTTCGATTCAAAAATCATACAGTCTGAATCGTTCACTCACTTTCTATTTAAAAGTAAATAACATCAAAACCATTCTCAGATAAATATTGTTGATTCAGATCTTTATCTACAAACATGCCCTTTTGTTTACTAGTTATTTCATGACCTTGTCATGCGGGGGAATAATCTGTTCTGCGCAGGCCCGAATATGGAGACCCTTAATGATTTTTTAGAAAGGTTTTACTTTTAATTCTTTTCAACGTTACCTCAAGAGACAATTGAAAAATATTTTAATGATGAAAGTAATTTTAAATTTAGTCTTAACATTATCTTATTGTTGTCTTTTACAAAGAAGTGCGAACTAAAAAACATATAAAGAAACGGGTTACGCCCATTGGAGGAAACACTACATGAAATGTAAATAAAACTGATTTTATGGCTTTTGTAACATGCTACATGATGACCAAAAGGAAACTGTATGACAAAGAACAGAAGAACAGAATTCCATTTGAATATTAAAATGTTTCATACATTTAAGGATCATGAAGGATCAATACGTTAATTGAGTTAAAAGTGTTAATTTCAATTACACCCTATATATTGGCCTTTTCATAACAGGCATGACTGCTGTGTCTATTTCTAGTGACATAGTGGGTTTTTCAAATATCTTAACCTTGCCATTCAATAGTCGTAGTTTCCTTGCTGGTTATTTAAAGATTAATTTCAAATAATGACTTCAAAAAGTTTGAAACATAATGTCCGGTAAATTGAGTTGTTTACACGTTTTTTTCCCTCTTATAATGCCCGACTTTAAAGCCACATTTCTACGGTCAAATGTTTAATATCATGGTTGATAAAGGAATGTTTACGTGCATTTAGAACCTAAAGTTATTTGGGTAAAATTTCAATTTTTTTTATTAGCTCATCTGAGCTTGCTCAGGGTGAGCTTTTAGGATCGGTGAATGTCCGTCGTCCGTCCGTCCGTCGTCCGTTCGTCCGTCGTACGTCCACAATTGCTTGTGAACACTCTAGCGGTCGCATTTTTGCCTCAATCATCATCAAACTTGGTCAGGATGCTTATCTAGTTGAAAGCTCGGATGAGTTCGAACATGGCTCATCTCGGATGAAAAACTAGGTCACAAGGGCTAAAAATAGAAAAACCTTGTGAACACTCTAGAGGTCACATTTTTGACCCAATCATCACCAAACTTGGTCAGGATGTTTGTCTAGGTGATAGCTCGGATGAGTTCGAACATGGGTCATCTCGGATGAAAAAGTAGGTCACAGGAGCTATAAATAGAAAAACCTTGTGAACACTCTAGTGGTCACATTTTTGAACCAATCTTCATCAAACTTGGTCAGATTGCTTGTCTAGTCAATTGCTTGGATGAATTCGAACATGGGTCATCTCTGATGAAAAACTAGGTCACAGGAGCTAAAAATAGAAAAACCTTGTGAACACTCTAGTGGTCACATTTTTGACCCAATCATCATCAAACTTTGTCAGGATGCTTGTTTAGATCATAGCTCGGATGAGTTCGAATATGGGTCATCTCGGATGAAAAACTAGGTCACCGGAGCTAAAAATAGAAAAACCTTGTTAACACTCTAGCGGTCACATTTTTGCATCAATTATCATCAAACTTGGTCAAGATGCTTGTCTAGATGATAGCTCGGATGAGTTCGAACATGGGTCATCTCCGATGAAAAAGTAGGTCACCGGAGCTAAAAATAGAAAAACCTTGTTAACACTCTAGCGGTCACATTTTTGCATCAATCATCATCAAACTTTGTCAAGATGTTTTTCTAGGTGATAGCTCAGATGAGTTTGAACATGGGTCATCTCGGATGAAAAATAGGTCACCGGAGCTAAAAATAGAAAAACCTTGTTAATACTCTAGCGATCACATTTTTGCATCAATCATCATCAAACTTGATCAAGATGCTTGTCTAGGTGATAGCTCGGATGAGTTCGAACATGGGTCATCTCGGATGAAAAAGTAGGTCACCGGAGCTAAAAATAGAAAAACCTTGTTAACACTCTAGTGGTCACAATTTTGACTCAATTGTCATCAAAAACTTGGTCAGGAAACTTGTCTAGGTCATTGCTGGGAATAAATCGAACATGGGACATCTCGGATGAAAAACTAGGTCACACAGGAGCTAAAAATAGAAAAAATCTTGTTAACACTCTAGTGGCTACTGTTGTGATCGAAATATTCTGTAAAATTGGTCTGAAAGTTTGTTTTGATGATTTCTAAGTCAAGATCGAACATGGGTCATCTTGGATGAAAAACTAGGTCACACCGCCCAAATATGGAAAAACCTTGTTAACATTCTAGTGGTCACATTTTCGACTCAATTATCATCAAACTTGGTCAGGATGCTTGTCTAGGTAATTGCTTGGATGAGTTCTAAATCGCATGTGAAACTAGGTCACCGGAGCTAAAAATAGAAAAATCTTGTTAACACTCTAGTTGCTACTGTTTTGATCCAAGTATCCTTGAAATTGGTCTGAAACTTTGTTTTGATGATTTCTAGGTTAAGTTTGAATATGTGTCACCTGGGTAAAAAACTAGGTCGCACTGCTCAAATATGGATAATCCTTGTTAACACTGTAGTGGTCACATTTTTGACTCACCTGTCATGAGACTTGGTCAGAATCTTGTCTAGGTAATTGTTTGGATGAGTTTGAGCGATCTAGGGCCATCATGGCCCTCTTGTTATTTTAGATAAAGGTTGCAGATAAAAAAACTTCATATTTTGTCCGGAAATAAGTAGGATCCCAGTATATTCATTTTTAAGCATATTATTCTCTCTTTAAGTTATTATGCTGAAATATATTCAATACAAATACATGTTAGCCATGTCATTTTTGTTCATTAAAAGACAATTTACTGAAAAGTTCAAAAAAATTTGACAATGATG